>NC_137664.1:19735341-19900341 GCF_963422515.1 Blennius ocellaris | reverse complement strand
CCACAAATCCAAAGTGTCTTTCAGTTTAAAAGGGAATGAACAGGATTTTTAACGATACAAGTGCAGCCAAGAATCATTATCACAACTCGATACGAACTGACAAACAGAATACTTTATGTGTAGTTTAACAAGAGCCTCAAATAGTGTTTTTCTTAGTGTAAAAGTTTAGGTGGTCCACCTGCAACAGGCCTGAACAGAAGCCGTTTTCTCTCCTGCGGCTGTTTGCCGGCTCCTCTCGGCTCTGCGTGTCGCCATTATTCCTCTGGATCAATACGGACCAGAGTCTCACACACATTCTGAAGAAGTCAAACACGGAGCGTCTCAAATCTATTTAAAAAAAGCAGCTTGTGTTTGATTCACTCCGCAGATTGATTGGCTTGTTTAAAGTTCAGATGTCACCACGCAGATGCCTGCGTTTTTGTTTTTTTTCTCATGACGTCAACAAAGAATCTGCTGCAGGTTTGTTTTATCACAGTCTCATGGAGGGACGATGCCACTTGTGTAGCCGAGACCGGTATCGGTGCAGCCCGAGTCTGAAGTCCATACCAATGCATCTTTACATGTTTACTGTACACAGTTCAGCTTTTGGGAGTCGTAGTTTATTGACATCAGGATGTTGTATTGACAGTGAATCAGCAGTCAGGTGGGAGCTCCGGTTCGTCCAGCCGCTCGCCGATGGGCGTGCTGAACTGAGCTGACTTGTTGAACGGGGCCTTGGGGGTCGGCGCGGCGCTCACACCCTGCGACACAAAACAACGGCAGAATACTGTCAGTCAGAGCCGCACCGCTCCTCTCCGTCTCCGCACTCTGAAAGCAACTTAGAGCCATCAGGACAGATGAATCTGACAGAAAGATAATCAGAGAGTGAGCACCCTGCACAGAAAGGCAATGATGGGGGGGGGGGGCTGTGAATGGAGTCTATAATCATCCTTCTCTTGACCTTGGCAGATAAACGCTCTCTGCCGCTGCTGTTGCTCTCCGCTGACGTATTCTATGGTGCCATTAGCGACTGTACGGTGATTTTAGACTGAAAAAAAAAGCAGCCACTCAGACGCCACGTACAGACAGACTGCAGACCTGAGGTGTTCATCGTGAGGCTGGAAAAAAATAATAAAAACCACTCTGATATGGATCACACTGCTTATAGCGAGTGTGGTTTCAACACAGTTGCATAACTGTAGAAAAACAACATTTATCAGCACAGCAGGTACATGATTTAATTTACTTGTGGATGTGGTTTAGGGAGTCATGCTTCGCTGTGAAACAGGAGCCTGACAGACGAACATAAAAACACACTATCGATTAAGAGCAGAGGAGAATATAGACTATAAGCCATAAGGTGTCAGAGGATGACGGTACCGGGGTGGGTTTATGCCAATAGATCCTTTTTCATTTTTTGAGATCTGTGGAGGTGAAACCGACACAGCCTTCAACACGTGACGCTCTTATTGTGAAGAAAGGCATTCTCTCAGCCGGGGCTGATTTATAAGAACCATTCCTCTCCTGCAATCTGTCCTGGCTCTTTTACATCATTCTTTATTGTTCTCGCTGCTTTGACGTTGTGACGGATCATCTTCCATTAGGTGATTTTTTTTTTTTCTTAGTTTTTCTGCTCATTCAGATTTATTTGCTGTCGCCCTGATTATGTTTGAGGCCTTTTTCCTCCAATACATCCAACTCCACGGTACTGTGGATCATTTTGTGACGTGGGGCTCATTTTAGTTCAGGAGCCAAAAACATCACAATCTCATCTTGACCGGGCCGGACCGGTAACATGGTTCCATAACAACCTTTAAGTTTGAACTTTAAAGTTTGTCTTGGTCGTGGCGCAGAGTGTACGTGATGAGAATGTCGATAATGTCACAAAACACTTTCAAACAAAAATGAAAACAACATCAACATAAAGCCAATTTTAATGAAACCTTCTGGTGCAGAATACAGTGAAATGTCCCCCAGACTTTTTTCTTTTTTTTAATTGATAGCTTAATATTAATAATTCGTCGTGATAAAGTTTTCCTCTATTTAACCTCCTTTTTATGCCTTTCCTAATGGCTTTATATTAATGTTTTCATAAACACGATGGCTTAAGGTTAGGATTCTTATTCACCTTGTTTTCATGTATTTCCTTTATTTCCTTGAAAAGCTCTGTGAGCCGTCTGAATGGTGCTATAGAAATAATGTCCCCTTTCCTTGTCCTGTTTGTTTTCATAACATACAATGAAATGTGTTTGTACCGTGCACATTAGGTGAGAGCCTAATTACATCTTTTGCAAAGGAAAATAAATGTGCTCACACAAAAAAAAAAGCAAAGAAAACAACAGGAGCGAGTGACACACCTGAATCCGCCGGTAATTTTCACTCCAGAATGTCACCGCCTGCTCGCTTTTGTAGTCGTCACCCTGTAAAAGATAGACGCAGCCGTGAAAACCTGCTGCACTGCAGCAGCCCAGGATTTTCAGGAGTTTTGTAATAAACTGTTGGTGATGTGAACTCTGACGGTGATGCGATCGGCGCCCTCGTGGGTTTACCATTAGATCAGCTAAAGTATCAGTTACACGCCACGTATCACTGCAAAATAAGGATTTGAGGATTAGTACTGAAATGATCTGGAGCCTGTTTATGACACTGACACGGTATCATAAAGATTGTTTACGAGTTTGTTTTTTTCTTTTTCACTCGCGTCTATCCGAGGCACATCCCCATGGTAACCTGCTGTACACTGCAGAGAACCGGATTCACAGTTCCGTCTGTTAAAAGTGTTCTATGGTTCAGGAGGAGCAAGCTTTACATCTGCAAAAACACTTGAAAAAAAAACCCACGAGGAAGAAGAATCGGTGTTTACTGACCAACCCAGCGCAGGAAAATGTCTGCAGAGCACATGGAGCCACTGTGTTTTTCATGATAATCAGATCAGCTTAGTTCAACACAGTAATGAGCATCAGTGGTCAGCACGCGGCCTGATGGCTGTGATTATTATACACGTCGGACAGCTTCTCCATCATCGGGCTAAAATGAGGCCGATCATCATCATCATCATCTCTACTGACATATTCAGCACTATAATGATGATCTATAATTAAGAGCTGCTCTTCAGATAAACATGGTCAGGATCCTGTCAGAGCCAGGTCTGTAATAACAGAGGCACGGAACGCCAATGCTTCAATTTCAAAAGAAAGAAAAGGGGGGAAAAAAACAATATATGAATAGAAAAAAAAGAAGCAAGAAGAAAACAAACATCAAAACCAATAAACAATCAAAACCTCTTAGATTTCCAAAAAGCAGAAAAGGAAAAAGAGGATAAAAGAAAGGAAAAAGCAGAAAAGGAAAATAAAAGAAGAGAAAGTGAAAGAAGGAAAACAAAAAAGTTAAATTTCAGCTTTATTGAAAGACTGGAACGCCAGCTGACATGGGGCGACTGCAGCGTTCCAGTAGTACAAAGACAAACATTATCTTTAAAACGTATTGTCATATTTCAAATATTGTGTAATAAAACAAAACTGCAAACATGCGATTATTCTCCTCACTTTTTAACATCTCACTGAAGAACTTGAATGAACAAACCAAAAAAGTGTTACTTTTTTTCTGGCCAGACACATGACAAGTGTTATTAGTGAATATCTTTTTGATCATCAACAACATTTATTAAATCAAGTACCGGTAGTACCAGTCTACTACTAAAACTCAGTCTTCTTATACGACTCTTTATTTGTTCTCTTACAATAAATTTGAAAACTTCAATATAGAAGCCTGTATATACAAATACAGTTTTCAGACCTAAAGAACTGATGAATCAGCCAAATATCAAACCGGTGTGAGACTCTGAAATCGCCTTACTGAATCCGTTTCCACATGCTTGTCCAATAAAACGAGATATTTCAGGCTGAGCTTCTTGCACATCTGATCTACCTGCTTGTGAGCCTGCAAGCTTGCTGACCCACACATCGAGAACATTGGGAGAACCTACGTGCTCTTTGGTGGACTGGAGTGGAGGTGGCAGGAATCCTTGGGCGCTGAAATCCCTTTGGGTGGTGGAGCTGTAGTCAGTTGGGTCGACCGGCTGGTCCATTACAGCCTTCTTCTCCTCCCTGCGAACGAACGCGACGAGACCTTCAACACCCACTCGCTGACATTTAAATGTTTATTACTCTGACAAAGCTGCACACTGCGATGAAATCATTGAATTAAATGATTAATAAAGTGTTTTACATTTCACTGAAAGGTGTTTTCACCTCCTGTGGCGGAGCGATCATAAACACTGGCAGGGAACTCAAATTAATACCAGAAAGCGACTTTAAACCCGTTAACAAGCTGCAAGAAACAAAACAAATTATGCGCAATGGCGACTCCAGATGTGCATATCCAACAGATGTATTACACTGTTTGAATAACCACCAAGTTTTCACTGTCAGAATGCCCAGATTTGATCTGGAGCACTGCAATTCTAAGTGGAGTTTGCATGTTTTGTGTGTCAAACAAAAGGCCCGTGGCCAAAGCCTACAACAGCCTCCAATCCGGCCAAACCGGCAAGAAAAATGTAAACATTTCAAAGAAACCATGTATTTTTTTTTTAAACAGACTTCTCTACAGTAGCAGACACAACACAACGCTGAGACCTGAACTGAGATATCAGTGATGTTGCCATGAAAGCGAGCTAACGAGCATTAGCCTGGGTGAGTTTGTAAAAACACCACAAGCTTAAAAGTGTTGCATTATAGAGTCATTACTTTTATGGGGGGGTGGGGGACCAATGTAACACATTACTTTCAAAATATCAAAACATTTACAAAACGCAATGTAGGCTATGTAACTGAGCAGCCGGTCGCGTGACAAGAGAAAGAGAAATAGATCAAGAATCTTAAAGCCCTTGGCCAGTGCTGATTCTCAGATTATTGTGAGTTGATTTGTCGTAAGGACAAAAAAATACAGTAAACCTGTGAAATGCACACAATGTCCTGGTGAGTTTGTCAATGAGCGACACACACGAGTTACTTGTCGAAGCGTTTGACAAATCTGCAGTTCAAAACTTGTGGTGAAAGACGCACCGCCTCGCTGAGGAGCAGGAGAAGATGCATTGGTCACGTCACGCCAACTCCTTGTGCCACGCCTCGGACCGCAAGTAACACAAAACACTGTTCTTTCAAATTCATGGCTGACTTTTAAAAAGCCACGTTTTGCCTCTTCATATTATGCCCACTGTGTGAAAAGGCCGCTCAAAATAAAGCGATTCAATAGCCATTGTGGCTTTAATGTGAGCTACAATTAAAGTAAAACAAACTTGTATGTCACAAGATCGGTATTTCTTTTCAAGAAAAGTAGCTTCTATCACTCATGAAGCAGAAGTAAAGAGCTGATTACCAGGAGAGCTTCAAGTTCCTTGGTGTGCGCATCTCTTCTGACCTCACCTGGACCAACAGCATCTCTCACCAGGCTTATTAAATCATTGGGACCACACTGCCTCTCCTTTAGACGTTTACGGCGGCCGACTTCAGCAGAAGGCCACCTCCATCTCCAATGACCCCACCCACCATGCGTGGACAGCACCTGTTTTCTCTCTCTGGTAAAAGATACTGGGCACTAAAAACAAAAACAAACCACCTCAAGCACAGCTCCACACTATCATTGCTAGAATAGTTCTCGTGTTTGTGTTCAAGTGGCGGAAAATAATAAAATCTCAAAATTGTAGTTGCATGTCTGATTTGATTGAACGAATCCCCCCCCCCCAAAAAAAAAAATCTACATTTAAAGCATATTTCTCTGACAAATAAAGTGTCCACTATTGTTAACAAGTGTACATTTAAAACATTTGTTTTCTGTCAAAATAATTATCTTAGTGGTTATTTCCAATCATTGGCACCCTTTGGTTGCAACTTGTGATTACAAAAGTAAAACAATCACATGCCGGCACTGATTAAAATTACACAGTTGGGAAACAATATCAGCATCTATAGTTCATAACCCACCTTCAAGTAATGAAACATCTCTATAGTTTAGTTATTATGTGAGAAATAACAACAAGAAGTAGCAGCAGATAAAGCTATAATAAGCCGACTGTTCCCACCTCTGCGGGTCACTAATAATAAGAAATAATGCGAGTGAGGTAAACACGGAGGCCTTGCTGTGAACCGACACCATCGCTTGAAAAAAGGTGAAAGTTGTCACAGGTGCAGGAAGACGTGGAGAGGAGCTCAGCCAGGAGCCCACACACCCCTGACGCATGCAAACAAGAAGAGTGTGGGTGGACCGGCGCTATGGACGGGGGTTCACACTCTAATTATCCCCACCATCACATCAGTGGGCATCGCCTGTGCATCCATCAAGAGAGAACGATGTGATGTTTACAGATTTAGATGCTTCATAACTAAAGCTTTGAGCTCGTCTCCTCTCCAAGTGCAACACAACAGAAAAGACACTGGAGATTTACTGGATTTGATCGCCCTCATTAGGACCACGAGCCCCCTGTGTGAAAAAAAAAACACACCGTAAAATGTGATTTCTCAGTCATAAACTGCTGTGATTGAAACCAAAAACCAGAGCCGGACGTGTAAATATTACATCACGCCGCTCCGACACGCTCCCCCTCCAGCTGCGGCCGTTTCCGCAAACACAACACATCCACAAAGTGTTCATTCTGCCTCGGAAGGCTTGTTCAGGAGTGCATTCACCTGATCATCTGCGCGATGTGTTTTTCCAAAAGCTCGCGTCGGACGCCTGAAATCATGGGAACAGAAAGAGAACGGGAGGTAATGAGCTGAACGGGCATCGCAAATCGTCTGAGTACAAATGAAAAGAGGTCAGTGTCTGTGTGCACGCTGGAACTCCATGTGCCGCCACACTCTTCCACCAGGACGCCATACAGGTGGTTCTGGGGATGCTGGGGGAGATGAAGACACGTGAACCTTTCGTTCTCACGCCGGGACTCATCGGAGGAGCGTAGGCAGTTTGCAGGGTGGTGGTGTTCTCCATCTTGGCCTCCTGATCTAAGGTGAGGATCCCGGTGTGTCCGTGTCTCCGGATCTGGCTCTTTTCCGTCGCTGTGTCCAGAGCTGCAACGGCTCTCTGGGGAAAAGTCATCAGTTCACATGTTCACAGGTGGAGTTATTACTTTTGTAAACACAGAAGTGGCACAGAATTATATTTCAGCATCACTACAAAATAGTAACCTGTGGCCACAATTGGAAGTGTTCATAAGTCATGACGTTGTGGGTTTGAGTTCAATTGGTTTATGTGAGTATCCCTGTAGCTAACAGTAGCTAGCAGTCTTTATTTATTTGATGTTTTACAATTTCTTGACTCACCTCTTCCACCCAGTTGTGTAGCATACATTTTCCCATTTTGTTGTCCACCTTTCGTTCCTGTTCCGTCATGGTATCGACCAGAAGCGTTCAACAGGTCGTCACTGACTGTGAGGCTATCGCCTGAAAAATGGAAAGACGTGGCAACAAGTTAAATGAAGTGTCCAGCTCAATGTATGGCGAACCTGGAGTGATTCAAATTGGAAGGACTTGAAAGGTAAGTTGGAAGGGTTTTCCCATCCACTCCAATGTTAAAAATAATTTTGAAAAGTTTAAATATCTTAAAAAAAAAAAAAAAAAGGTTTTAAAGATATGAAGAGGTTTAAAGAAGTTATATATTTAAAAAACAAGTTTAGAAGGTTTTTTTTTTAATTGGTGAAGAGCTTAAGAGGTATAGGCTGAAGAATTAAAAAAAAAGGTTGTGCGTCCATTTACATTTTCTTGAGTCTAAATCTAAAAGATATTACAAAGTTACAACACAGCAGATATGTCTTATACAAATTGGTCAGACTGCAGGAGCTGAAGCCAGTCAACATAAATCAATAATTGCCGGGGTGAAAAATCACTCAACGTTAGTGTTGTAGGCTTCAGAAATACTAACCTGGTGGCTTGTGTTTCAGCAGGTACCTCGTCCGTGTAGTTGTTATAGCACAGCTATTCGAGCCTAAAACTGTCGCAAACTGAAAACAGCTGATCCAACGCGAAGCCTCCTTCTGTTGACGGAAGTGTCGCGATGGCGACGACGCCCTGTCATGGTGCGTTCATGGGGGCTGGAAACTTTGGACTTTATCAATCGAAAAAGTCCCATTTCCCAGTTCGGTGTGTTCACATGATGATAGAAACAGTAAAAAAAAAAAAAAAAGGTCAGTTCTGCAAATGAAAGACAAACATTACAATGCAACATGGAAAGTTTTCAGCTCAGATCGTTCCTTGTCTGAATATTTCCCACTTCCCAGTTACTCATGACCCGTAATTCCGCAAACGTTTCATAAAACACATTTTTCACATTTTATACCTACACAGGAACCAGTAGTTTTTCTATTTCCTCCACCTCCTAGTTTTTGTGCTTTAATTTTCCATTTGCACTTTACGATTTGTTATTTTTGTCTTTCTGTTTCATTTTGGAACTTTTTTTTATGTAGTGTGGACTGTGTTTTTCTGTACTAAGTGTTCTGGCCTTATTGAATTTCACACAACATTACACATTAATTCAAGGAGAAAGTCTAGCAAACACTGTAAATCAGTAAGTAACCAGATTTCACAACAAAAACGTCAACTGAATATCTTCTGTCAGATGGTTTAAGTCAGAGATTTTACCCTCTTCTGCGTGACGTCACCTGCTTAATCTTTATTTGAATCAAATATAAATAATTAACCTTTATGCTTGCTCAAATATCTGTGTTATTGCCCATATTTAAACATAAAATGCTGCCAGTTAAAGTGCATTAGTGATTATAAAATGGTTAAAGCTGGTCTGATGGAGACAGCTTTCTTCAATGTGCAAAGAAGCAGATCTGTTGGTCTCCAGGAGACCACTGTGGTTGAAAGCCGGGTCCCAGTAGGTGCAATTAAAGTGAACAAGGTTGACATTCCTGCCACTTGATCACCTGGTTACTGACTTCACATCCAATCCCTGATTGATTCATCCAATCACAGCACATTGTTCACTCCGTCCTGCTCACGACTGAAATCACATATTTCAAGTCCACAGCTCATGTTAAAGAGAATGGAAATATGAACAGTTGAAATGTAAAAATCATCATCTGACTGCTGCATGATTCATTGGATTTAATTAATTTTGATCATTTTAATAAATAAAAAAACATGAAGCTAATTTATTTAGCAAGATTAGTATCTCTTTAACAAAACCTCTTATTCTACTTGGCTTTTCCCTTAAAAGAAATAACGACTAAAACATTTAAGAAGTGGAGATTAACTAACATCTATCTTAATATATTAATTAGAAAACATTATTATTTTGTCATTTATGAACAATTGCAGTTGTCTCATTTATTTTGTAATTAAAAAAAAGTCTGTAGATGTTTATTGGGTGTTCTTTCAGCAGGGAAATTGGAATGTTGCCAATTGGAAAATTTTCTTTCCCACTTGACAGCATCATGGCCATCTCTGGCAGCGTGGTTTTATTTATTTATTCTTTTTTTTCTGCTTTTGGAATCCAGAAATGAGACCAACAAGCTTGTCAAACCAGATGAGAGGGTGAAAGGATTCTGAAGAGGTTCTGTTTATTTTCACAACATTATCCCCTTCAGTAGCAAGTCAGTTGTATTAATTGTTGTCATAAAGCTTCAGATTTCAAAATATTCTATTTTAAATTTGGGGGAGTGTTTTAATGCCTGTAAGAAGAGATGCACTGATATCACTTCTTTAAAGGATGAGTACACATATGAGTACTAGTCCTAGTCTCTACAGTATCGGACCCGATGCCTGATACTAGTATTGGTATCGGTGCTTCCCCCTTTGGGATTCAGTGTCTTGCTCAAGGGCATTCATAAGGCTATGAAAGTTTGCAATTTACTCTGAAAACATGTTAATCAGGCCAAAGTTAATAGTAGGGACCTCAGGTATTGAAATTCTTTGGGTGTGTCAGCCAAATAGGTATCTTGTTTTACTAACCTTCATACAAACTTTTGGCGCCACATTAGGGATTAGATCCCAGTACCTCCTCCACTGTGATTGACTTTGACCAGAAGCTTAAGTCCATAACAGTGGTTTGTGTCAGATACAGATGATGTTGGGAGTTGAGTTGTTGGGAGTTTTATTACAAAAACAAACATCATTTTCAGTGCTTCTGTTGTTTCTGTGTCTGTTTGCCATGTAAATGCCAAACTTTTCTGAAAGGAAAACACAAAAAACGATGTGTTTTCACATGAATTATCGTGTAAACAGGGTCAAAGTAAATATGTGTACTCCTCTATCCTCAAATCAACAAATCCACTTGAGTGCTTTCTCACCACCTCCAATCTGCAGAGTCTGCATGGAGCAGAATGTTTTCAGCCGGTCTCTTGTTTTCTTCTGAAGGTGAAAACAATCCACTGTTAATCAAAGACTCATCGTCAGAGAAACAAACTCAATTTTAGTTTTTTTATTGCTCGGTAACCTTGTTCAAGTCCTCGATGGTTGACAATCACGTATCGTTTATTAATTTTCGATACAGCGGCTGCTAAACTCAACACTCGCTGCCTGTTTCCTTGGATATGAACCGCAGAAACGAACCGCAGAGTGTGTTGCTGAGGAACAGTGAGAGGAGAAACTGTCAGATCAGAGCGTCTGGAAGTGTCGACTTCCTCAGCGTGGAGCCTGACATCGACTCCCGGCTCTCATGACTGCGAATGGCGTGCCAACTGTTGGGTATCAAACCATTATTCTATGGCTTTCCAATGTTTGTTGGTTGTAAATAAGACGGTCACTGTAGCACAGAAGCAACATGACATTGACAGTCAGTGGAGAAATGTAGGAGCTCAAAGCATTCAATAAGAATGCTCCTAGAACAAAAATGAATGTTTCAAATGATCTCTACACAACCTTTGACTTCAATCTATTCAGACAAAATTAACTGAACATTTCCGGAAAGACGGATGAAAAAATAGCAGACATGTTGCTCAAAGCGTCTAAAATATGTGTATAATGGCCATCACTATTTGTCACCGCCTAATTTTGCCAGAATTCATCTTTTATCGCCGAAATTTAGCAAATTATCGGCTGGTATCCACAACGCAGCCTCTGGTTAGTTCGTAATTCTCTGACTCATCTTGATGTTCATGTGCTGAAGCAGAGGGGTTGGAATTTGGAGGATTTTCCTTTCCGAGATGCTGAGGAATTACTGTATATCTGTGTTAATTATGGATGTATAATCAATCTAATTTTTCACTTCCAAAATAAAAATGAAAAAAGGAAATATATTAGTCACAAGGAGCAAAATCCCCACCAACCAAATACATTTTGGAAACACATAATTTTAGCGTGGACATCCAAGCAACACTTTCTGCCTGAAACCATGGCCTCAAGACATCATTGGAGGAAAACTCTGCTGGTCTAAATGTCACTGGTGATTAACTTGCTGGTGTCGTACAAAAACTGGCTTTCAACTATTCTTGATATTTGACCAGAACATAACATACAGTCTGTCTTGATATTGTTGTTTTCACTGACATTAAAGAATCTCCAAACCGCCGACATTGCTCGTGCTCTCTGGTCTATCAGCTGCTGACGTCATTAAGTTCTTGGTTCCTGTGTGGTCGAGGGGTGAGGAGGAGTGTGTGTTGGACGGCGATCAGACATATCATCCCTTCATTCCGCCATCAAAAACACGGCGCAGGGAGAAGTTCTTCACAGGACTTTCGACATGTGTCTCCGACACACAGCAGCCCGTGCTGCTATTTTTGCACCACATTGTGATTGCATGTGTACCGACTGTCTCCATGGCGACCAGCATCTCTACAGATATATATCGATGAGGCATGAATGTGTTGGTCTGTGTTTTCTCGCAACCCGGACTCCCTCCCTTCTTTGGAGACGCCGCTGGTTTTAGCCAAATCACTCCGAGACGCGGCCCCACATCAGCTTTCATCTGGCTCCCCTTTCATCTTCCCCCCACCATCACTTCCAGAACCACCAGCTCGACTCACACCCGGCGCAGTGGTGGACTTTCATCTTCAGCCTCTCTAAGGTCCGTTTGGCGCCACGTGGTGTCGTGTAATTATCTCTCAAGCCACGTCAAAACAACATCTTTTTGGAGTAAACTGCCAACATGGTTCATGCTGTTTATATAGAAAGAACACAAATGGATGCTCAACCTGAATGGCTGAGTATAGATGAATGGGAACGCATCAACACAACTGAATGACAAAAAACATCAGGTCATGCCCCTGAGCACATTTCTATTACTAATCACTACAAGTGAGACAACATTTATCTTATTATTACTTGTCTCTTTCAGTTAATATTGTCCACAAAGCTTTAAATGTGTACACAGATTAGCTGAGCTGTCAGCACCGTGTGGCTCCGTCTGATGATGAGTTCACTCATTAAGTTCAGCTGATGTTACATCAGTTAGTGGGAGGAAGATGCTCTGTAATGTGGTTGCTAGTACCTCTTGAAAAAACAGGTTTTGAAATGTTGACAACATCAGAACGGTGGAAATAAAATACCAACATGCAGACCACTCATTGTGTTACGCTACATTATGTTGGGTTATGTTAAGCTACATCGTGTTTTGTTACATTACAATATGTTACGGTAATGTTACATTAGATAGTGTTACATTATGTTATGTTATGTTATGCTATGCTATGTTATGTTATGTTATGTTATGCTATGCTATGCTATGTTATGTTATGTTATGTTATGTTATGTTATGTTATGTTATGTTATGTTATGTTATGTTATGTTATGTTATGTTATGTTATGTTATGTTATGTTATGTTATGTTATGTTGCATACCATAAAGTTAAGTTGTATTACATTTCCTTATGTTGCTTTATGTTATGTCACGTTAGGCTACACTCTCACAAAAGTAACCTACATTCTATACCTAACCTACAGTCTCATACGTTTCTAATACTAATCCCAGATATGGATGCTAATGTCACTGTCGGGCATCTCTCTTGTTAATGTCAGTTGGATAACAAAATGGGAAAAGTTCTGTTACAAAGTCTAACTCTGAGGTACATTTCCCAAAATACAACAAACATTTTGCGTGTTCACCTGAAAACATTGCTGTGTGAACGGGGCTTTAATCACATGAGTTTCACTCCATGTGTAACAGAAGTGGCAGTTCTGTATTTCAGACATGTATTTGGGGTTTTATTTGTCTACTTGTGAAGTAGATTTAATCACAGAATGCATTTTATCCATCTCTAATTGTGCAAAAGGAGGGTTGCCAGAGGGAAGGAGGGTCTTTCTATTCTCTCTGTCCCTCCAAACAATCCAAATCAAATCACTCGAAAGAAAGTCAAACGGAAAAAAATTAACAAATAAAAAGCTGGTTCAATATTTCCTTTTAGAACAAAGACCTCACTTGATGCTAAATACTCAAACAAGTATTAGTTACAAGGTTAATGACAGCGTTACATTCCACCTCTGCCTCGGTATAGGAGCAGGTTTCGGCAGCTGTTTATTTGAGGGCGGCGAATTGCTCCCAGGACTTCCTGCCGCCGTGGGGAAAGTCCTGTGTGCACGTTGTGGCGCAGAAATCCTTAACCTGTGTGAGCGAGAGAAACCCGAGATTGAAATTGTTCAGACCTCGGGACCGTCTGGAAGCTCGCAGCGCCTTGGAATTTTAAACTATACGATTCAATTTGTGAGCGTTAATAACGTTGGGTGCTGTCAGATCGCAGTATTTACAAAGCTGGAATAACACCCCGGCGTCATGAAGAGAAGCGCCATTGTGCGCCTGAGGGGGTTGCTGCGATTTGAAAGCCACTGGGGATTCTTCTTTTTCCTTTTTTTTTTTTTTTTTTAGAGGCCGGCTTCCACCTCCAGAGCCAAGGCCTTGTGTTTTGGCTGGCGCCCATCAGTGCAGTCAGCTGGTCAGGACACCTCTTCTTTCTTTAATTCTTTCTTTCTCCCTGTACATACGTCTTCAGACACCTTCGGCAGACAGCTGCTGCTTCATATCCGTAGGCAAACATGGAAAACGCTCCCTCCCCCTGCTTTTACTGGAATCCGAGGGCAAATTATTGGCTTATTCTATTAACACATGTGGAACAAAGTGTCAGAGAACATGCAGGCCACTTTGCTGGAGTGTTTTTGAACCGGTAACCAAAGAGACATTTGTTTATATAAAGACGGAGTGAAATGTGGACCTACGCAAAACTCTTTGTCTCCATCTACTAAAATCCAAGATGGTTTATGATCGTATCTTTGCACCAACTTCAACATAGTTGGATTCAGAGTGGACACAAAAATAAAAAGGAGGTCAGGGAGTTCAGGTGGTGACACAAAGTGTGTACAGCTCTAATGTGACATCTATAGAACCACTCAGGATGATGAAAAAAATGCTGGAAAACATACAAATATATAACATGGTCCACATTGAATGGTAATGATGAATTCATTATTCATTTCACTGATATAGCGCTTCATGAAATTGCAGTTTGTAATATCTTTTGATTGGATTTGATTTCTCTGATCACATTTCATAACTGAAAAGCTTTAATTATGATGCCTGGCATTGTGTACGCAAATTATTTATATATAAAACTGTTTTAATTGCCATTCAAATACAAATACCAAATACAGCACAATTATTTCAAGGCACTTTCCCAGACTTAAAGTGTTCATGATCTGCAACATTGCTTTGGGAGGAGCTTCATGTCGTGTCCAAGGTTTTCCAGCATCTTCACCATTGTGCTTTCTTCCCAGAATGCATCCTGGTGCCATTCGTTATCCAGGTAAGTGACACATACACGCAGCTCTTCATGTCATATAAGAGGAAATGTGATTTATTCTGTATAGAAATTACACTCACCTCTATATTTACCTTGTCCAAAATAGACTGAGGTCTCCTGGCTTACACTGATAACATGCTCATATCTACGGCCTTCAGATTGTGAGAGGAAGTTGAATTACCTAAAAAAAAAAACCCAAGATCATAGTCGCTCCACTCAGAAATTAAAAAAAAGGAAAAAAGGAATGCTCCCTCAGCCTGATGGTTGGAATAAGAAACCATCAAACCATTTAGCTGCGAGGCCAAAGTGCCAACTACTGTTTCACAAAGATGCTCAAGTTTCAAACATATCGTCTGCAGTGCTTGTTAAGGTGAAAGTAAGAACTTTTCTGGAAACCAGATGACACGAAGAAACATTTGCCAACGTATTTAACCTGACCAAAGAGTTGCAGTCACACTACATCAACTCATTTCCAGTGCAGGTGCAGGTGTGCATCCTTCCCACGGCGCTCATCTGGCATCCATAATTAGGTAGGTTTGTAATTACGATGTGTGAGATCCAACCAACCAGGCAGAGCTGCTTCAAACACTTCCAAACTTTTCTTCATTTCCGACACGTCAGCCGTGGGCCGACGCCACGGAGACACAAACACTTCATGAGGCAATTGTTTGCTTGTTTGCTGGATAATCCTCGGGCAAATCCCTTATTGAACCTTATTGCAACAATGACATGATGCAGCTGCTTTCATCATCAAGTACCAGAGACACCAAGAGTTCCACGGGAGAGTAATCCATCCTCCTTGTTTTAAAGGGCAGCCATTTTGTATCAGTGTCTTTCTTGGTCGCCGCTTTCTGAACGAGTTCCCACTGCTTTATTGCTGCGTGTCCAATATGGCCCTCCACGTCACAGGTTTTAATTAACTTTTCGGCAAAACAACATACTTGAACACTGCAAGGGTTCAACTGAAATACCTTTCAGTGCTAATGGCTAGATCCCTGAACGCAACGGGGGTAGCGCTGGTGACAAATGCATCAACGTGGCCTGAGTGTCTCAAAGGGTATAAAAGCCGACGATATGACAACAGAGCCAGAACAGCAGAGCGAGGCTTCTGGAGAAGAGTTCATCCAGCCGAACCGACGCCTTGTACCTCCTCCAAGACCTTCACCATGAGGCAGTCAGTAATGTCGGCCGTCTTTGCCACAGCGCTCCTCTTCAAGTGCTACGCCCTGTCAGTGGCGTTGCCCACGGGCAAGTCCGACAGCGACTCGCTGGAGCAGGACGCCTTCGCCTCACCGTTCGGCGACGAGGTGATGGAAAACAGCCTCGGCGACGTCGACCTGGCCGCCGTGACCACAGCCAGGGGGCCGAGGGTGCTCGTCATCGCCGCCGACCCCAGCCTGTGGCGGGAGCTGCGGATGCTCCGCGGCGGGCCGTCCTTCCATAAGCGGAGAGCTGACGACAACAGCCAGGTCGCCGAGCACCGAGACGTCGGACAGGACCCGAGCATCCCCATCCTGAGGAGAGACACCATGAGGTGCATGGTGGGACGCGTCTACCGGCCGTGCTGGGAGGTCTGAGACATTTCAGTTGCGTGAAGACGGAGAACAGACGATGGCCACTGGATCCTGTTCCTGTTTTACGCCGCGTTGTAGCATAAACCTGTGTGTCAGATCGGAGAATAAACATCGTTGAATTCTGCTTTTTGTCTTGGTAATGTTTTCTGATTGTCTTCTTCCAAAGGCAAGATGTTGAAAGTCAAAATTTACTTCTCGAGCATCTGATACATTTGTTATCCAGCAGAATCTACACGTTTCTGTGATTCTGCTCTTAAACTACTTATTCAACGAATAAATCCAAAGCAGTTGTGTCAAACGCGTTTCAGTTCTGTGACCACATACAACTCAGTTTCATCTTGAGTGCAGACGGGTGAAATAATGTCATAATAACCTTTAAATTCAAACCTTAAGGTTTGTTGTTGTTGTTGTTGTAGTGCAGAGTGTACATGATGGAAATGTCAGAAAACTACAAAGTAAATTACTGAAAATCACAACAATGTCAACATAGAGTCAGTTTCTATGCAAAATACAGTGAAATGTCCCTACAGCTTACACTGATCATTTGAAAACTCACCTGGCGAGATTGGCAGCAACAACGTGGGCAGCTTTCATGGTAACATCTCAGCGTTGTGTTTTGTAGCTCCTCTCTCTGCACTTAGCGGGGGCGACGTCACCGCGGCCGGCCGGTGTTCGCTCTCTTGGAACCGGAACGGAAGTTGCAGCTGCAGCTCTGCGGCTGCAAAAAAAAGTTAACGAAAAATCTCGTGCAAAGCGAGGATGTAAACGACAACAACAACAGAGGATTCATGAGGTCCAGATTACTGTTGCAACGTCACATATTTGCGGAGCTCGACGCCCCGTCGACATTTTAGCCTACTTTCTGGAGCGGAAACGCGCAACACACTTGTCTCTGGTTACGCTTTGCCGTAATTCTCTGTTCCATCCCTGCCCTTTTTTGTGCGGTGGAAACGGGGCTTGAGACGGATGTTTTGTAATAGCAAAGGAGCTTGTTTCTCTCTTCTGCCGAGCTGTAGGCATTACGCTTAAGTGATTTTGTAAGTGCTACAGATGTGCCAGCCAGATCTGCCTTCATCTGAGAGCAGCAGCAAAGAAAAAGACCTTTTAGTCAATCAGAAACCCACCTGAGTTCTGACAATACAATACAAACTATTAAACTATTAAATCATTATAGGCGCAGCTGAAGTGACTCATTGTTCTGAAATGCCAATAAAGATGATCCAGGCATTCATTCACACAATCACCAAAGTGCTTTTCCTGTCACATTATTGAATCTTCACATTATTGAATCTGACGCAGGATTGTTTCTGACTGTGGATGACAGGAAAACACACCTTTTTTTGTATTATCCCTTTCCAATCTATACTACATAAATCACTCTTGTTAAATATATTACAAAACACAAACAACAGGGTTTAAATTAAATTAAATTAAATTAAATTAAATTAAATTAAATTAAATTAAATTAAATTAAATTAAATTAAATTAAATTAAATTAAATTAAATTAAATTAATACAGTCTGTCCTTGCAAGTGGGAACAGGGAAAATTACCTGTTGGAAAGGAAACATTCCCAGTTGTGAGCATTCACTTCCATTAACACATTGATCAATCATGACAACTATGGATTTTAAGGTTTCTATGTACATAGTTGTTTTGGTGGTAAGAGTTGTGTTTGGATATTTTGTCACATGTCAAGGTAAGAATCATTTAAGGCCTCATTTACATTTATTTTTATTATTTTCAAGTAGAAATGGAAATCTTAGGTTTTGGGTGTCCGTTTACACAACAGTGATGCTCCAAGTCATAGAAACTGAACTTATTTTGAACACTCCAATGTGGAAATGGGGTTAAACAGCTTTTCTGAAACACTGCTAGTGTGCATGAGCACCAAGGCCATAGCAAATAGTTCTTCTGGACATGTGTGAGCAGATGGATAACAATAACAATGTTTCCTTCAGAGTGTCATGACTTCCCGTCCATATTCTGCTGGGACTTGGTAGGTTTACAGTTGACAGTCACTTGAAATAACAATCCAACTTGGTTCATAAGAATGTCTACGTACTCGTTAATGTTTTTAGAACATGGTTCTCTGCTGGCATGTGTGTGGTTTCATCACAAAATCAACCAACAGCACCCACTAGTGGCCTCACAGGAAAACTACATCTTTTTTCTTTTTCTGCTGTTTCTGTTTAAACAGATGTTCCAGGGTAAACGCAAAACTTTTCTGAAACAAAAATGCAAAAACGATGCGTTTCCACTTGAAACATTGTGGAAACACGATATTAAAAACATTTGAATCAGTTTGACTGGACTGAGTGAGAGTGGCTCATCTCTGGAACACCATGAACTAATGCACTGATGAAGCCACTTGAATAAGGGATGAAAGATGTTCCAAGACATAACCAAGTCCAGATGATCAGATTCAATTCCTTTTACATGGTGAGATCGAGTGTCATCATTTCAAGAAAAGAAAAAAAAAAAAGAACTTTCTATCAAAACCACCGAGATGCCGGACACCAGCTCAATGAGCTTATTGGCGATTTCAATTGTTTTTTCTAAAATGTCCAGGGATCCCGAGAGTGTTGATTTGTTTGCCGTGTACGCATTCAGAAAACAAGGCAGGCATTCACACACTGCTGACACCAGATTGGCAGCCGACCGCACCAATAACCCTGAGAGGCTGAGAACGTCTGGGTCAAATGTGGAAGAAGTGCTCTTGTGTGGTTCAGAAACCTGGAGACCTGACAAAGGCAGTGAAGCAGAAATTGCAACTGTTCAAGGCCGTAGTCTTAGCGCATCATATACAGCTTTTATTATGAAAGGTGCACACTATTTTTCAGAAGTAATACACATAACAGATGCCTCACTTGAGTATTTTTAATTTCAACCATTTTTTGTAACTGTGATACGTTATCATACAATGCGTTTAAAATTAATTCTTCATTTGTGGAGGTTATTTAACACTTTAAAATAAAATACAAATATTTTTAAATCACCCGCACAGCACCCTGAAGTGACCATATTGTCACTTTGTTCTGTTTCATGTAGGTTGTTGTTTGTTTCTTTGTTTGTTTTCAAATGTACTTCCACTCGTCTGTTGCAAATGGCACCTCATATTGTACGATAGTAGAACTCAGCAGTATGTAGATAATCCTTTACACAAATCCAGTGATAAATCCAACACCTCTGAAATAGAAAACATTTATTTTAAAGAAACAAAACAAAAAAATCCAAAATCTGCTGAAACAACTCTTGAAACATTAAGTATTTCAATGTGTACCTTTTAAACAGTTAAAAAACGCAGAAATTGCTTAAGTAATACTTCCTTCACTTAAGTCTTGTGATTTAAGTTACTGAGGGTTAAAAGCACTGAAAACAGCACTGAAACATGAGGATATTATTGAGTTTGATGCTTTCAGACACGAGGAACTCCCAACAATAAGGTGGCAGAAGGCTGAGAAAAAGGTCAGAGGATGTAATAATTCACCTGTGGTAAGATTATATTGCTCATGGGCCTTTTGGAAGGAAATTTTCATTATCTTTCGAATTATTTGTAAGCTCAATTATGTTCACATTATACTGTGGAAAAATAAATAGCAGATATTAAACTTTGCCTGACCTTTACCGAGGTTTTAGGTAAATGCTTTCATTAAATTCTATTCTCGTCAGCAAGACGAGTCTTGCTGGTTGGAGGTTTAGTTTGGATTCCAGCTTCGGTTCTGTAAACTGAACAGAACTGAACCTGACTTTGTAGTTACTGATCGATGGAGATGCATTATACTCTCAAGACAAGAGGGAAACTTTTAATAATTTAGCTTGAACTTAATGCACGAGGGCATTTGATGATTTATTTCCGTCTGACTGTGTGTGAGCAAAGCTCGCAGAGCAAAACCATAAAGACCAGAAGAAGAAAAAAAGAGCGACTGTTGTGGCTCTGTCAAAGTGCCTCAGCCAATAAATGAGGCACATTCTTCACCGACTCCAGAGTGAGTCAGCAGAAAGAAGGATGTGCTTTCTGGGAACGTCTGCACCTCTTCTTTTTTTTGTGATATTTCAGGAAAAATTATCCTCTGGTTGGAAAAACAGTCAGGCTGCTGACATGGACAGAGATCCAGCGCGTGTGAAATATTCTAGAAGGACTCAGTGGCCACATCTTGAAAACTTGTGGTACTTTAGATGCTTTAACTGAGTATTTATTGCCTCAGTTCACAACAAGAGGAAAATTATCTTTAAAGAAAAAGTTTTTTTTTAATCTAATTTATTTCCAATTTATTTCCAAACTGTTAATGGAAGTGATAATGTTATGATAATGATAATGTTATTTTGCAGCCTCTTCTACAAGACAGTAAATGTGAACTTACATACTTTATATAGTGCATATTTACCATTTCACCATCTTCGATACACAATCACCCATGGCGATGGAAACCATGCAAAGTGTTGATCCACAACAAGAACCTTCCAAACCTGACAGAAATACAGAAGCCACAAACTTAACGTCTGACTCTGAAATCACTGGAGGTTTGGACTCATTAAAATTCAGTTTTTACTTTCCACTGTCGCCGCTCTTTGGCGTATTTTAAAAGATTAAAAATGACAACGTAAACTAAATGCTGATCCGGGGTTTCTGCCAAATTAAATTTTCCATCAAATACAAGACTTGTGAGGATTTGGCTCACAAACACAAACAATCAGGCATAATTCATCATCTCAATAGATTTGATTACAAACTCTGTCGAATGGTGACAAATTGCAAGTCGAGTCTTTTTGGCAACATTTTCCAAAATGTTCAGATAAGTGTTTCAGAGGGAGTTTGATCGTACAGATAAGCACGAAGGAGCAACATCTGGAAACTGTAAAACTTAAACACTTTTTTAATATTAAATGGGTATGTTTAGCCTTTAGCAAAACTTACTGTGAAAGTAATTAATCTTCTGCTGAAGGAGTGAATGTTTGTCTGATCAGCAGATAGGAATCACCTAAAAAAAAAAAAAAAAAAACACTATGATTTACAGCAGATTGTTTTCACCTTCAGAAGAAAACAAGAGATCAAGTGAAAACATTCTGCTTCATACAGACTGATTGGAGGGAAAACATTGGATTTGATGATTTGATGATGGAATAGTACGCAATTTTTTTCTTGTTTGTATTTTGTTTTAGGCAAACATAAGGGAAAACCCCAGATGGTGCCTCGTCAGTGTCAACGTTATAAAACAACGTTGTGCTACTGGAGGCTTGGCTTGACATGGACTACATCCTTTGCAGCGGTTCCACGTGTGTGAGGAAAACAACGCCATCTGAAAACTTTTCTCAACTGAAAACAAAACGATGCAATTTAAAGTAGATCGTGGTCTTGTAATCAGCCCTGAGCTGCCTCTGTCTGCTTCTCCATAGTTCCAGATGCAGAGAACTTTCACAATAGCAGTTTCCAGAGCTTGACGATTGTCTTTATATCTGGAAACTTCAAACTCCTCAAACTATTTCGATAACTACATCTAAAGTAATAAAACGTTGAGTGTAACTTTGGTATTGCTCCTCTAATTATCACATAACTGCAGCAAACGACCATCAATTATTGACCGCTTCCCCCTGAGTTTTTGTGATTCACTTGATTGTAAACGTTTGGCTCGTAACTGCTGCAGTTAATCGAGGGATTAAAAGGCACTTTGTATCCTCTGCAGGCAGACGTTGTAAAGCCCGCCGACCTCGCCCGTCGCTCCTGTCAGAAGAAAAGCACTATTAATATCTGAAGGAGCGGGAGGAGAAAAGGTTTGCCGTCCACTGAGACTGTCTGGGACTTCATTATCGGAGGGTGACGAGCACAGCCTGGTTGTCCGCCGCACTACACGCTCAGTCCCATTTCCACCATGACCATTCGATTGAGGACAATCAGGCTCCTCTGAACAGCTAGAACCCAGTGAAGACTTTTTAAAATGCGTGAGCTGAGGGCGTTCAGAAAGAGGAATGTGAATCATTTTAGGAGGAAATAAGTGAATGGTGTCCAGTGCGTTTTCACATTAATCCTGTGACCAGCACGATGACGAGCGTTCTGAAAACGGAACGGAGTGGGAGCACTGTCAAAAAGTTCCACCAAGGGAGCTGTTTTCAAAAAGTTGCCTTTTCAGTGGCTCCAAGCACTGTTGTCATGGAAACATCCATCCATCCATCCATCCATCCATTGGCTACCGCTTTATCCGGGGCCGGGTCGCGGAGGCAGCAGTCCAAGCAGAGTTGCCCAGACTTCCCTCGCCCCAGACACTTCCTCCAGCTCCTCCGGTGGCACCCCAAGGCGTTCCCAGGCCAGCCGAGAGACATAGTCTCTCCAGCGTGTCCTGGGTCTGCCCCGAGGCCTCCTACCGGAGGGACATGCCCGGAACACCTCCCTAGGGAGGCGTCCGGGGGGCATCCGAAATAGATGCCCGAGCCACCTCAGCTGGCTCCTCTCGATGTGGAGGAGCAGCGGCTCTACTCCGAGCTCCTCCCTGGTGACTGAGCTCCTCACCCTATCTCTAAGGGTGCGCCCAGCCACCCTACGGAGGAAGCTCATTTCAGCCGCTTGTATCCGGGATCTCGTTCTTTCGGTCATGACCCATAGTTCATGACCATAGGTGAGGGTAGGAACGAAGATCGACCGGTAAATCGAGAGCTTCGCTTTTTGGCTCAGCTCCTTCTTCACCACGACGGACCGGTACAACGTCCGCATAACTGCAGACGCTGCACCGATCCGCCTGTCGATCTCACGCTCCATCTTTCCCCCACTCGTGAACAAGACCCCAAGATACTTAAACTCCTCCACTTGGGACAAGGGCACTCCACCGACCTGGAGGGGGCAAGCCACCTTTTTCCGGTCGAGAACCATGGCCTCGGATTTAGAGGTGCTGATCTTCATCCCAGCTGCTTCACACTCGGCTGCGAACCGTGTCAGTGCACGCTGAAGGTCCAGGCTTGATGGGGCCAACAGAACCACATCATCCGCAAATAGCAGAGATGAGATTCTGTGGTCCCCAAACCGGACCCCCTCCGGCCCCCGGCTGTGCCTAGAAATTCTGTCCATATATATGATGAACAGAACCGGTGATAAAGGACACCCCTGCCGGAGGCCAACGTGCACAGGGAACAGGTCCGACTTACTGCCGGCAATGCGAACCAGACTCCTGCTCCGGGAATACAAGGACCAAACAGCCCTCAACAAGGGACCTCGGACTCCGTACTCCCGGAGCACCCCCCACAGGACATCTCGGGGGACGCGGTCGAACGCCTTCTCCAGATCCACAAACACATGTGGACTGGTTGGGCGAACTCCCACGAACCCTCAAGCACCTGGTGGAGGGTATAGAGCTGGTCCAGTGTTCCACGACCAGGACGAAAACCGCATTGTTCCTCTTGGATCCGAGGTTCGACTAATGGCCGGACCCTCCTCTCCAGTACCCTGGAATAGACTTTCCCGGGGAGGCTGAGGAGTGTGATCCCTCTGTAGTTGGAACACACCCTCCGATCCCCCTTCTTAAAGAGAGGGACCACCACCCCGGTCTGCCAGTCCAGAGGTACTGTCCCCGCCCGCCACGCGATGTTGCAGAGACGAGTCAACCACGACAGTCCCTGCACATCCAGAGACTTAAGGAACTCTGGGCGAATCTCATCCACTCCCGGTGCCTTGCCACCGAGGAGCTTCACAACAACCTCGGTGACTTCAGCTTGGGAAATGGACGAGTCCACCTCTGAGAACCCAGTCTCTGCTTCCTCAATGGAAGACGTGGTGGCGGGATTGAGGAGGTCCTCGAAGTATTCCTTCCACCGCCCGACAATATCCCCAGTTGAGGTCAACAGCTCCCCACTTCCACTGTAAACAGTGTTGGTGGAGAACTGCTTCCCCCGCCTGAGGCGCCGGACGGTTTGCCAGAATTTCCTCGAGGCCGACCGAAAGTCCTCCTCCATGGCCTCTCCGAACTCCTCCCAGACCCGAGTTTTTGCCTCCACCACAGCCCGGGCTGCAGCTCGCTTGGCCTGCCGGTACCTGTCGATTGCCTCGGGAGTCCTATGAGCTAACAGTGCCCGGTAGGACTCCTTCTTCAGCTTGACGGCATCCCTTACTTCCGGTGTCCACCACCGGGTTCGGGGATTGCCGCCACGACAGGCGCCAGAGACCCTGCGGCCACAGCTCCGAGCAGCAGCTTCGACAATGGAAGTGGAGAACATGGTCCACTCGGACTCAATGTCTCCAACCTCCCTCGGGATCTGTGAGAAGCTCTCCCGGAGGTGGGAGTTGAAGGCTGCGCGGACGGAGGGCTCGGCCAGATGTTCCCAGCAGACCCTCACAACACGTTTGGGCCTGCCGAGTCTATCCGGCCTCCTCCCAGTCCAGCGCATCCAACTCACCACCAGGTGGTGATCATTTGACAGCTCTGCCCCTCTCTTTACCCGAGTGTCCAAGACACACGGCCGGAGATCAGATGACACGACCACAAAGTCTATCATTGACCTCCGGCCTAGGGTGTCCTGGTGCCATGTGCACTTATGGACACCCCTGTGCTCGAACATGGTGTTCGTTATCGTCAACCTGTGACTAGCACAGAAGTCCAATAACAGAACACCACTCGGGTTCAGATCGGGGAGGCCGTTCCTCCCAATCACCCCCTTCCAAGTCTCGCTGTCATTGCCCACGTGGGCGTTGAAGTTCCCCAGGAGAACAATGGAGTCCCCAGTTGGGGCACTATCCAGCACCCCTCCCAGGGACTCCAAGAAGGTTGGGTACTCTGAACTGCTGTTCGGTGCATAGGCCGAGACAACAGTCAGAGACCTGTCCCCTACTTGTAGGCGTAGGGACGCAACCCTCTCGTTCACCGGGGTGAACTCCAACACATGGCGGCTGAGCTGTGGGGCAATAAGCAAGCCCACTCCAGCCCACCGCCTTACACCGTGGGCAACTCCAGAGAAGTGGAGTATCCAGCCCCTGTCGAGGAGCTGGGTTCCAGAGTCCAAGCTGTGAGTGGAGGTGAGCCCGACTATATCTAGACGGTATCTCTCAACCTCCCTCACAAGCTCGGGCTCCTTCCCCCCCAGCGAGGTCACATTCCATGTCCCAAAAGCCAGAGTCCGTGTCCGGGGATCGGGTCGTCGAGGCCCCTGCCGTCGACTGCCACCCAATCCACACTGCACCCGACCCCTACGGCAGCCTCTGTGGGTGGTGGGTCCACAGGAGGGTGAGGAGGAGGGGCCCGCGTCGTCCCTTCGGGCTGAGCCCGGCCGAGTCCCACGGGCAAGAACGCGGCCACCAGGCGCTCGCGTGCGAGCCTCCACCCCGGGCCTGGCTCCAGGGTGTGGCCCCGGCTGCGCCAAACCGGGCGACGTCTCCGTGCTCCTCGTGTGTGTATCCATAGGGGTGGTTTGAACTGCTTTTAGTCTGACCCGTCGCCTCAGACCTGTTTGCCTTGGGAGACCCTACTGGGGGGGCAAGCCCCCCGGCAACATAGCTCCGAGGGTCATTCGGGTGCTCAAACTCCCCCACCACGATAAGGTTGCAGTTCAAGGGGGAGGTCATGGAAACAGACACCCAAAAATGCTCGGAAAGTTTTACATTTTCATTGTAAAACATTGTTATGTAACCAGAGTCTCAGTCATCACTTTAGCAGTTTCAGCTTTGCAAAGTGTGTAAATGAATTTAATCATTTCCAAAGAAACGTCAGATTACTTCTTATTGTGGAAATGTCAATTTACTGCAAGATGGTATCATACTTTTTCTATTTCTTTGTCATTGCTGGCTGTAGCATTAGTAAACAGGAAGTTAAAAAGTCCGAGGAGGTGGATCATCTCTCAAAATGACCTGTCAACATGAATAACAAGACATTCAACCATTTTTAACCATGAAATAATGTCTTGTTTTCATTTTCAGTGACTTCTGCTTCACAACAATATTAAGAGCCGACATCCAAGGATGTGGATTCCCGAGTGAGACTCTCCAGCTCAAGATGGGTTACATGCTGAGGAATGGGACCAGAAAAGAAGAAGAAATCTCAACACAGGCCCGATTCTGTGCTGGAAACCAGCGCGTGATCTCAGAAACATTTCTGGAAACCACAGTCTGTGATACAATGACCTGATTGAAGATGATTGATGTGAGCTGCCTCTTCAAACCGACGTCCAAATTTAACTCGACCTACAGACCCACATTAGACTCAATGATGGGAAAAACTAACCGGAACCCTCTTTAGGAGAACTTGTTAAATATAAAATATGTCCAATTAATGAGTTTGCTGATGCTACTGCTGCTGCTGCTGCTGCTTCTCGGTCAGAGAACTTGAATTTATTTGATTATTCAACACATTTTCAGCAAATTACAGCCACTTAAACACTGGATACAAACCGCTAGAATTAAAGTCAGATCACTGAGAAGCCTGCAGCAACTCTCCATCACATCACCAGGTGACACACGGAGCCGAGTCTTTACATCATTACGTAGACAGCAGGGATCTATTCAGCATGCTAATGTTTTGGACAGCCGGGCGGCTCAAGCTGTGGCAGCGATGGCCGCCATTGTGTTGAAACGGCTGACGCAATGAAAGGAGGCTCATTATACCCGGAAAGGAGACGTCGGCGTACGCTCCCGGCACAGTTCTGTGTGTTTTTTAATCTGAATAGGACTCGCTTTGCATAGTTTATAACCTCAGTGGAGAGAAACAAACCAACATCTGTAAGCAATTGTCGATGAGGTGATTATTCTGTCTGGACTGTCAAGATAAAAATCTCTGCACTGTTTTACAACTACAGAATTTGCAGCTTATTTGTTTTCTGTGTGAAACTAAATACAATTGTGTTACTGTAAATGTCTGAAACAGTTTTAATAACATCAGCACAGTCTAGAAGAGGGGGAGGTGTTCAGCTTGAAAGATTTAGAAATAATTAGAGCCCACAACTAAATGAATGAAATAACCTGCTAACAACAAGCATAGATAGATAGATAGATAGATAGATAGATAGATAGATAGATAGATAGATAGATAGGTAGGTAGGTAGGTAGGTAGGTAGGTAGGTAGGTAGGTAGATAGATAGATAGATAGATAGATAGATAGATAGATAGATAGATAGATAGATAGATAGATAGATAGATAGATAGATAGATAGATAGATAGATAGATAGATTGATGAGCAGGGAGGTGGCTTGAAACAGGAAGTGATTCATACATTAAATGTGTTGAGCTCTCACCTCAGAATTCATGCTACATATTGGACTGTTAATGGTTTAAATAAGGTCCGTACAGCATATTGGAAATGTATCGCAGTCGTGATATCAACATGTACGATACACATATTGTGAGATACTGGCTGAAGTCTAGCGTGAACATCTGTGGCTGACATCTGGACCGAGCCATCCGCATAATGAGCCTCTGTGGTTGATGAGCTGCACACGCGTGTAACCTGATATCAAAATCTAATTTAGTCCAACTGAGATTTCGTGATCGCTGTAATCCTTTGGTCAAGCGGTAACATGGCATATGGCACGAAAGGGCTCCTCGGTGTCCTGTGCTAATTGAATTCCTCTCAGTCGCTTTAAATAATCAGCGTATCGGCTCAACATGTCGGGGGTCTAACAAGATGTTTAGCCACGAGAAACTGAAGACGTATGGTTACATGCTGATCTGGAGGTTTGAGGGAATTACAGGTGCAGTGAGATGTTTTTTTAGCATTCACGTTTCACTGAAAATTGTTCTGAAACGGATTGTACTCATCAAGATGTCTACCAAGATGCGGTGCGTGACAGTAGATTTAATTGCAGACGCTCCCACAGATCTATAGCCTTGAAATTACTTTGTGCTTCTGTGCTTTTCAAGCAGAATAACTCATCTGTGATGCCATTAAATTAAAAGACAAAAGTTAGATTTTACACACCATCATCATCACCATGCACTTAAATAAGTTCCAACCATTAATAATATATAAAATGAGCTCAAATTCGCTCCACTGTGCCACTTGTGCATCTGGGGTGCCAAGCATAAATCTCTTAGCCCAAATTGGCCAAGAGGTTCCAATTGGGCCACCAAACCAACATTAGACTGTAAGAATCGCAATGAAACTATTGAAATTTGGATTTTTTTTTTTAATTAGCCGACACAACACAAGAATGAGACTCAAGCTAGCAGCTACCTAATTGCTCGCAGACTCGCGTTAGCCACAAAGCAATGCTGTCAGGATGAGTTTGTTAAAGGATGGATGCAAAAGGCTGGAAAATGCAACAATTATGGGAGGGTTTTTTGGGATATTTCACTCGATCTGCAACAGAAAATGTTATTAAAATTTGCTTTATGTTGAGTTTGAAGTAATTTTCTGCACTAATTGCAAAACATTTTGATAAAATATATACTATTTTAAAAGTTACACTCGACACCACAAAAGGAAAAGTTAAAAGTTTCAATTTAGAGGTTATTAGGGTTCTTCTTTACTGATCCAGCCAACTCTCGGTGAAATTGGGCTGAATGTGGTCCCTGAACCAGAATGTGTTTGACAATCCTGATCTAGTCCATCCATCCTCCGCTCCAGGCTCAGTATCCAGTAACAGCCATCTGATTTGAAAAGCTTTCCAGGCCTGGAGAGTGAGAGAGAGACAGACACAAAGAGAAGGAGACAGAGGAATGACTCTTGGCATCTGTGCTGCTTTCGTCTGTCTTGACTTTGTTGCTGACCGTGTTGTTTTTCCACTGTGTTTTAGTGTTTTCGCTGTGTAGAGCCCGAGCCGAGCTTCCCCGAAATGAGACAGAAGCCGAGCAGCGGGAGAGCAGAAATACCTCACACTACGGTGAAAACACACATGGCGCACTTCATGTGTGTTCACATTTGGATTATCGGCAAGGGTTTCATCACGGCTTAAGATGCGTCTCACCAGAGGTCGCAGAGTTCACACTGTAACAGACCGGAGGACGGTGGGAACCCTTCTGAGGTCTGGAACAAGAACAATGGGCTGCCATCTTCCTGCGCACGCCATCTAATGACTGTAGGTGTGATATCTGTATATGACTGAGAAACACTCATTTGGGAGAATTCAATCAGGCTTTCACTCACTTCACACTCTCACGTATCATACAGGGGTGTTAAAATACAGCCGTCACCTTCAAACGTCCTGAGGATTGCATAGTGCTTTTCCAATTTTAATAATTGACTCTATCCATTTTCTGTTCAATTTTCCTGACCATTTTCACATGCTGACTGAAAGACTTATTGTGCGGGATAAATATAACTAAAAAAATACACATAGCCTTTGTCAGTAATTGACGCCTCAAGCAATCTTGTAAATATCCATTAATGTCACACTTTTCTGAATCCTTTGAAATGTGATTTAAATGTTTTTTGCAAACAGAACATGAAAGAAACGATTAATGACTGCCTTTGTGAAGCTTTAAATATTTGCAGTGTCGAGAAAAACAATTGAATGTGCTCAGTACTTCAAAACAGTATATTAGCCTGTCTTATGTCCTCCTTAGGATAACGTTGGGGTCAGTGTGTGGCAGGGCAACATACTTGGGTGATCCATCCAAAGGAACAAAATATCCGAGTGAATCTATTATAAAATTCCTGCAGGGAGAAATAATTCTAATCCCCAAAGGCAGGATAGGCCCGGGTTACACTTATAGAGCATTTTTCCACCGTCCAGTCTCTTGTTCAAGGACATTTCACCATGTGGACCAATGGGAATCAAACCTGCAAACTACTGTTTGAGAGACGACCCACCCTTGCAACTGATCCACAGCCGCTGTCACGAAAAGTTTCATGTTTACACAACAACGATGTCCATTTTATAAAGAAATGACATAAAAGCTAAAAAAAAAAAAAAAAAAAAATGATGTAGTTTTTATGGTGGGCCACCAGTGGGTGTTGTTTGCTCCTGTAATGAAACCACACACATACACAAAGAGCAATCTACTGTAAACATTAAGAATGGCAAGTACACAGACATTCGTATGGACAATAACATTGGATTGTTGTTCTGATGACAGTCAACTATAAAACTACCAAATTCCCAGGAGGATGTGGACGAGGAGTCATGACACTCTGGAGGAAATATTGTTGTTATTGTTCAGCTACTCGCATATGTGCAGATAAACTATTTACTACAGCCGTGGTGTGCATGCACAGTGGCAGCATTTCTGCCATGTACATGTGGACGTAGACAGAGCCTTTTAAGAAAGTTTCACCTTATGAGTCATTTTAAAATGTAGGATTTTCTCTGATTACCATGGAGTGTTTTGGAAAAGTTCCACTTTGGGAGCCATTTTCCAAAAGTTGTGTTTTCAGTGGCTCAGAGGGCTGCTGTCATGTAAACAGACTCCAAAACGCATCAAAACATTGTGTAAACAGGGCCTCAGTTTCCTCTGTAAAACATCCAAAGCATCACTTGAGAGTTGGTAGAGCAAGCTTAGGTTGAATTTGATGCTTTGTTGGGTGCGAATAGCAACCGGGAGGTTGTAGGATTTTTGTTTGTTGTTCTAGTTCTTCAGTAAGTTGGCGGTTCCCAACCTGGAGAACTGTCCTTTGACATTTTATGAAGGCTCTTGCCATTGTTAGTTGTGAGAGCGCGTGTGTCCGCTGGCATTTGGCTTCACTGTGATCACAGATCATGACGGGGCTTTGCAGCCTTGAGGCAACCTTTCAGGGTGAGAACCTTCGCTTTCAGTGGTTCTGAGGGTCTTACATGATGCTTTGAAGGTGAATCCATGGAGCCTTTAGCCGGTTTCACAGGTTACTAATGGATTTGTAATGCTTTTCAAGGAGGCTTTAATGAATGAGACCTTTTGGTAATATGAGTAGTCCTTTTAGAAATGGTTCTAAATGTCTTCGTTGATCCTGGCAGCAGCTGCAGAGGTCTGCAGTGTCATAGAGGAACTGTGTTAAGAGGTCTACTATTAAATTTGACGAGGCTTTTAATTTAGGGGTCTCACCTTTTCAATACAAATTTAAAGAACTTGCAGTGGTTTCACGGGTTCTTTCAACTCCGAAGCTTGCCGGGATTCTTTTGTGAGAAAGGTGGTGAAAAAGCACCGTCTTCCTCCTGCATCCATCCGCACTTTATTAGCTATAGGATATTGTATTATTGACTTGAGACTTCTCTTCCTCGTCGGCTACGTCTCTCCATTTTTCATCTCCGCTCTCCCCTCTGCAATCATCGGTCATTGTGAGCTGAGATTACATAAGCGTCTATTCACACACACGGAATCCATCGTGTTCGCTCTTGACCAGTGGGCTCTGCTGGTGCAGAGACCTGCGGGGGCACGGCACTCGTCGTCCGGCAGAGCTGTGGTCCTCTGAAGCCGACTCCATCATCTGGTCCCATGTGCCCCTGCTTGGCTCCGAGGGGCCGGGTGACATCACCATCCCCCCCCCCCCCCCCCCCCACCCCCCCTTCTCCTTCTGCTTTCTCTAATGGAGGCGTGGAGCTGGCAAAGGGGCCTTGTGAATAATTTAGGAGCTCTGGTGCACTTTATAACCTGGCCTGCAAGGCTAGCCGGGACATTCTCCCTAAGTGCATTAGTGTAATAGTCGGGGAGGAAACTAGCCTTTATTGACTAATATAATCAATATCTGTGCCTCTACATGCTGTTGAGGCCCTGGAGATTCTTTTCTGCGTGGGATGATGAGCCAAACTACCAGAAAACGCTCATGAAAACCACCAAAAAAAAGTCACTTCACATCATAATGCTTTAAAAAAAAAAAATCGGTTTATGACTGATTCTCAGTGAAATAACGAGCAGATGCTGTCTGGAAGTGAGCCTCCAATGAATAACAGGACTAATTGACGTTGTCTGGTGAAGAGCCATCCGTAACAATCAGAAATATAATTTCCCCACAGCAGGGCTAAAAAAAACCAACTCCACAGACGATGGTATCGACTGATTATAACAAGGAAAGAGCCTTGTAATCATGTAAATTTCAGTACGTCCAGCCATGTGATGTAGGGAGCTGTTCGAGGCTTCAGGGCTGTGATGAGACTCTTTGAAATAACAGAGTTTCCAGAGAGAAAAAAAATCACTCAAATTTTCTTATTTGTAGATTCATCGGAAAATCCAATGTTTCTTCTTTTATTCCAGTGGAGATAATAGTAGGGATGAGTGCGATTACTGCGATTAGTCTGCTCTCTCACGACTCACACTTAAATCGGTCAGTAAAACAATTTGTGTTTTATTCATGTACGAGGCTACTTAACTGTCGTTCAGCCAGCCACCACTAGTACGACTGCAGCTCAAGGAGTTACCACATTCAAAACAACTATTTGGATATTAACCAGCACTCAACAATAGCTGCCAGTTGTGCAATTAGAACATTTGACATCATTTGCCCACAGACACCGTAATCCCGTTAAGACAGAGAAGATACTGCAAGTCACCACTGCAATGGCCTGAAAAGAGCTTTTTGGTATCAAAACAAAGGAAAAGATGAGTTTAGTATGTTTTGAACTACATTTTAAAGACATAAGAATGAATCCTTGCAGGGTAATCATCGATGGAAATATTCAAATTTTACTTTGTTATTGTAATAATATTTTATAGGACTTTTGTAGTTGATTAGTTTAGCAGCTATTGTTGAGTGATGGTTAATATCCAAATGTGAAACAGCTGTATTTTTTTTTTTAAAGGTAGAGACACTGTAAATGCATGCGCTTGAATGGCATCATTTATATCATCCAATATGGTGTCAAGAGAGAAAAACACAATTGTGTTTCTTTCATTAGGAGAAATGTGAAGGGGGTTTTCAACCATTTAGATAAGTGTCATAATTTCTCAAACTCCTTCACAAACAATATGTCAGTGTCTAGTAGTATGTTAAATAACTTATCAATGTTTAAAAAAAGTCATAAAAAAGTGACATTTACCAAGTATGTTGAATTAGTTTGTGTCTTTTGGTCAAAAACAACTACTACAAGCACTAAATGGTGAATACGACTTCAATTCCATTTGTTGACACAACAATGTTTTTCAAGTGAAAATGCAAAACTTGTGTTGCATGTCGGATGTTTGTTTACACACCAATGATGCTCGGAGTCACTGAAAAAAAAAAGTTTTACTAAAGGATGTATGGAAATGGGGGAAATGCAACTTTTTGAAAAACGCTTCAAAAACATTTTCCCTGTAAGAGCGTCATGTGTCATGACTCCCAGTTCATATTCTCCTGGGACTCAGTAGTGTTGTAGTTTATAGTCACCGGAAATAGCATTTTAACTTCAACGTCTATCTATGACGCCCTTGTACTCCGATCGTTAATGTTTAGAGCATTTTGTTCCCTGTGATTTCATTACAAAAACAAACAATGGCACACCAGTAGCCCGACATGAAAACTACATAATTTTTAGCATTTTGGCCATTTCTGTGTAAATGGCCATCACTTTCAATACATTGCAGTGTAAATGTGAAACATTTCTTTAAAGACAAACTATGCATTTCCTCTCGAAATATAGTTGTGTAAATGAGACTTTAAACTTTAGCAATCGTCTCCTGCATATTCGGTCTTTATACTGAATTTGATAGCTGATTATTTGCTATTTTGATATTATTTGTAGTCAAAATATTATTTGGACTTTAAAACAAAATGTAAAACAAAATTCTACATCAAACTCCCAGTAACCATTATCATTGACTGATGCATGTATTCACATCAGAAACAGCAGAGGTGCCACGGCAAACCGTGTTTGTCAACCTCTTTGTCGCGTTCGGTCAACAAAGGAGGTGGCGGAGTGACCCCGGGGGTTGATTTACAGTGTGTCAGCAGGAGCAGCCGTCTGTCCCTGTCCCTGTACTCCCTCCACACCGAGGGGATTTATCACAGATCAGAGGCAGCGATAGCCAGTCACCCTGACTCACCAAACTGGTCAGATTACAACACTGCGCAGACCAGGAGGCATCTTGAATCAAAGGACAGCTGCTTTGGCTGTTTGCGTCACTTTAATCGGAACAAGGTAATCCTGCCACAGTGACTTGACCACAGTATGAAAATGTGCAGAGTGTTTTAAACTATATGTGGGGAACATTTCTTTTGAGAATAATTAATCAAACGACCTTAAAATCCATCAACTCGTCTGTAGCTCTCGTCGTAATGATCAAAGTAACTTCAGGACCGAGTGCTGGAGTCATTGGCATGCAGACTTGTCCTCATCATTGCCGATCTCGTAAATCAAAACACAAACATTGGCCCAGTTCCTTCTGAGTGGAACTGATGTTACCTCAGATAGTCGCCATACGAGTCAACATTTAACTTAATGACCCTTCAGGAATTAAAATGCTGCCCAATGATGTTTGGTTGAACACGAGAACAAACTATTGGTGCGTCAGTCGGGCTGATGAATGTTGAGATCAGTCCAGGTGCAATCGACATGACCGCGTGGCGAGGAGGTCACAAGACGGAGTCGCAATCTGCAGGCTGGACTTCTTTCTCAACACTTCCCGTCTGCTTATCTTAGTGAGCTGACAACAAGGCTGCTGGAAGAACCAAACTGGGGTTGACATCACAGGGCGCGAGGGTCTGCAGGCTTTATCACTGAGCTGCAGCTCCACTTACGTTCACATGCAATGCATTTAGCTACTGAACATCTGGCCTGCTGGATCAGAAATGCAAAGGATATTGAGGGTCCACCCGAGCTTGGTTCAGCGGTGTCAAGCACATTTGAGCTCAGAGATCACATTTCATCTTGACTGGTAAAATAGTGCCGTGATAACCTTTAAATTTAAACTGTAAACTAACAGTTTATGTGAGGAGAATGTCGATATTTTAACAAAACCAAACAATAACTACGGAAAATGACAACAATCTCTACATGAAGTCAAATTTAATCTAACTTTTAGGTACAAAATAGTGAAATGCTGAAAACCAACTTGTAATGTTGTTGCATAATGGGTGTTTTTACAAACTCTCCCTGACAGTATGGCTCTGAGGTCCATGTTGTGGACGTCTGTTTACACAACAATGCTGCTCAGAGCCCCTGATAATGCAAATGGCTCCCAAGGTGGAACTTTTTGGGGAAATGCTCAAGAAGGCTATAACGCCAACCTTTCTGACAGCTCCCCTTCCATACATGTAGAGTTCTGGTTTTTTTGGCCTTTTGGCCTTCAGCTCAGACTTTCTCGTATGTAGGCCAACAGATACAAACACTCCTTTGTCCCTAAAGCCATTTCACCTCTGAATGCGGGGCGGGGGAGGAGGAGCTGTACTCGATTTGATTTGTGGCTTCTCACAGGAACTTATAATAAACTGATGGACCTTTAATGAGCTTGTTTCTAGAGCGGAGTGGCTTTTAGTTTATTTTACCATTCTACTAAGTCACTGATGTTTGAGCACACTGTGTTATCTCCCCATCCCACAAACTCCCTTGGATTTTTAAATGTTGTCTGCCATGTATGTATGTATGTATGTATGTATGTATGTATGTATGTATGTATGTATGTATGTATGTATGTATGTATGTATGTATGTATGTATGTATGTATGTATGTATGTATGTATGTATGTATGTATGTATGTATGTATGTGTGTGTGTATGTGTGTATGTATGTGTGTTATTTATGCTTTATACGTTGCTGCAACACAATCTGCCCGACGGGGACACAAATAAACTGAAGTGAACTGAAAAAGCAACTTTATGCAAGATGACTTCCAAAGTAGAACTTTTTTGAAAACGCTCCGTCATGAGAAAATGCACCTTTGTTTGAGAATGCTCCGTCTCCATATAGATGGCAGAAATGCTGCCACTGTGCATACACTCCACGGCTGTAGTAAATAATTCCTCTGGTTTCCTCAGTCCGTATGCCCATGTTTCCATCAAAACTATGAACTAATACATTTTCTCAGTGCAGAAACATCGCTAGAGTTTCATTTGGCTTTGACCATTCTTGAATTGTAAAGACCTGAAGACACTCAGTGAGGATAAAGGTTAATTAAATGTAGCTTCAGGATGACACAGGGAAGATTTTTTTCATTTGAACCAAACTAATCAATTTCAAGGCACCAATGTGCCAGGAAGAGCCACATTGCATCCACTTACTTTACGTTACTCTGTGTTTTTCCCATGAGGTAGTCGGCGTCCCAAATTGCCCATAAACACATCACGCTGTTCCGGGAACCTACGTGAACAACATACAAACGTAGAAAAATAAATTTCTACTCAGGCGAAGAAACAAAGCCCAACATCAAACACAAAAACATTGAATTTGTTTTATGCAAGTGAGGAAGTGCCACACTGCATCAATCTGTAGTCAGTCAGTGGTTGTAGTAATAAGATCGACTTTACTTTGCACTTTTCCCATCTTGGTTTTTGGCTTCCAAAATCACACACAAACATTCCGTCCTCTCATCAGAGAACCACACACATCGAGCTGTTCCGGGTACCTTCACAAACAACTGACTTTATGCATCCGACATAGAAATAATACATTTCTGCATGAGCAGGGGAACTCCATGCACTCCATGAATTTATGCATGTGAGGAAGAAGCGCTTCAAAGATGAATCTGCAATTAATTTGAAGGCACAATTTTCAGTTACCGTGCACACATCTTATAATCGATTGAGAGGCCTGAACGGGATCAATACGGTCGCCATGATAACCTCTGAAGCACAATCATCTGCCCACACAGTGTAGTTGGGATATTTATGAATGTTCCATCATAATAGTCACGTGAAAACAAAGCAAATCGGACTGATTTTGTGTTCCCGCTCCCCATTAGCGTGGTGCTGTGAGTTGGTTTGAGCCAAACTTCATGTAGGTTAGACCCTGTTTCCATCACACAAAAAGTGCAGGGATGGAACGAAGTGGCATGAAGCGGTACGGAGCAGTATGGCAAAGCTTACCCAGAGCCAAATCTGGTGCACGTTTCCTCTGCAGAAAGTTCGCTTTAAATGTTTAGAGCTCCACCGTTATGCGACGTTGCAACAGTAGTCTCAGCTGGGGGGGCTGATCTGGACCTCATGAATCCTCTGTCGTTGTTGTTTACATCCTCCGAAGGGTGACTGAAAAGCATCAACCTTTGGAGTGGTTATTTCCGTAAAATCCTCAATTCTTGCGGTGGAAACGAAGCTTTAGATTGACCTTGATATCGAACTTCAGACCTGACAGCTGCTATAACATCCATAATCTGTGTCCTGACTTCCATGTTACAATCCAGCAACATGTTGTGGATTACTTTAGTGTATTTTCAGCAGCGAAGAAGTCAAATACAGCCTCTGAAGTGCTTGAAATGAAATGTTGATGCGGATAAAGGATGTGATGTGTTTGTTCGTCGCACAGCTTTTTGGTCTGTACGGCATGAACACATTGATCACATCAGAACATCTGTGGATTGCAGCATTTCACAAACAGAATCAAAGCAGTGTTTATTCAAAACGGAGCAAACAAATGTCGACAGCCTTAACTCTATGCGAAGCCAACCCTTCTAACAATAAAACCGTGGTGTCATGGTCTTTGTATAATGAGATTAAGGTTCCAAAACCACTTGATTATGTTTAGGTGGTTTAGTGGTCTGAGAAAAATGTGTGTGTTCAGTCTTTGCTATGGTGAAATCATTTATAATTTCTATTTGATTCCATTTTGGCACCAAAGCTTTGTGATTACTTTGGAAAGCGTCATATATTTGACTCCATTGTTTATGTGAAAATGATTTTTACTGAAACAAATCTTTTTGTTTCTCAATAATGCAATGGTTTGCCTATTATAAATTTAATACATCCAGTAATTTAATAATGATCCATTAGTCTAACTGATAATGTTGTTTTTCCAATAATTTAATAAATTATTATAATTTTAGTTATCACATAAGCACAGCTAAACTAAGCTAAGCTGAACTGAACTGAACTGAACTGAACTGAACTGAACCAAACGAAACTAAACAGACTTGGATATATTCTTTATTTTCCACACTGACCAATCATATTTCTATGGCGTGGAGTTGCGGCCACATTAAGGTGCTCCAGGGAGCTGATGGGGACCAAGGGCTCAGGGACCAACAGTCGTGACACGTCAATGGTGAGAAAAGGGCTCCCAAGGTGAAACTTTTTGAAAACAGTCTTTCTCCATGGTAACTGGAGAAATGTGAATGTGTCTGTGTGGTTTCATTTAAAAAAAACAAAAACAAACCAAGAGTACCAACTTGTGGCCCTACATGAAAACTGCATAATTGTCAATGTTTCTACCATTTCCAGGCAAACAGACTTTATTTTCAAAATGTGGCAGTGTAAATGCAAAACTTTTCTGGAACAAAAATGCAAACATGATTCCTTTTCACTTGTCATGTAAATGCGGTCTAAGAGAATTACCAAGAAATAAAAGTCCAAGATACTTTCAGTCAAAATCCAGATTGCCACTCAGATGTGTATTATAGCTACAAGGTGAGTTAATTCGTAGTTGCAGTTGAAACTGATCACCATAGACAATCAATAAGTTTGATCAAGGTCATAATGAACTTCATTATTATCTCCTATTGGGACCATTTGTGGTGCACACAGCGGTGAATCATGAACAGAAAGGACAACATACATACAATACGTGTATATACATAATCAGAACAATGGCAGAAGGACCAGAAGAGTAACTTTATCGATTGGATCATGTAGAATGAACCAAACACCTGACGGTAACGAGTTAAACTGAAAACTGAGGAAGGCTTCAGATCTCACTGAGATGAGCTAAATATACTGAGTCATGTCTCCTTGACCCCAAACTCGCTGTCAGTTCAGGAGCAGCCAGCCTAAAGAAATGTTTTAAATGTCAATGAAACGCTTCATCTGAAGACTTGCTATTCATCCAAACCGACATGCAACAGTTACACCAGGTTTATGGTAATAATTGTTGATGGGTCTCATTCAGTGAAAAGTTGTTTAGGTACATTTGATGGTTGAAGATGATTTGTTGCTGCTGGAAACAAAAGACACTGGCCATCAGTGTGTCTGTCACAATTATGAGAAGTGGTTGATGATTCAGAGGTCTTACACAAAAAAATGCTCTCATCATATCATAAGTGAGACTTATTGAAATACTCTACCAATAGTCCAGAATCCATTCTTTAAATGCATCTTTAAAATGCAAGTCTGACTTCTTTGCATCGGATAGAGCGTTCTAAAAAAAACAAGTAAAAAAACACTCCTGGTTTCAAAAGCATGCTTTCATACTTTGAGAAACGACAAGGCTACTGCTGCTGTTTAGAATTGTTGGACTAAACCTATTAATCCTCCAAGCTTGCAGAGTGAAGGCCAATGGAAAAAATCCTAGTTGGGGCAAGTGAGCAACTGTGACCACACTGCAGTGTTCTGGTCCAGGACTGCTGCTCAGACGCCAAAAATACTCTCCCAGAGCTGAAACAAGAAAATAAGCTCTTTTTATCTCCCCAAAACAAGATTTCACGCCAAAACATGCATGTAAGAAAGTCTTTGCCTCCTGCGGTGGCTCTGCCGCGGAGAATTTGACGGTTCTTAGTGTAGATAGAAGATTATTAGTTGTTATGTAACTTATGTTTGTTACATCATATTATATTTTGAAAGCTTTGGCCATTTCTTTGTTTTTCTCAGGACGGGGCAGATGCATCGGATTTTTAAGAAGGGGGCCCAAGGGGGTACCAAGAGGTACACCAGGAGGCCCCATTCACATTTTTTCAAGTGAAAACATATCACTAGTGGCCTTACATGCTCCTTATGTAGTTTTCAGTATTTCTGCAGTTTCCATGTTAACAGTCATTGTTTTCAAAATGTTGCTGTGTAAATGCAAAACTTTCCCGAAACAAAAACACAGAAACAATGTATTTTCACTTGATGTGTTTTCGTGTGAATGAGGCCTAAAATTGCACACACAAAAAAAACGCTGATTGGTTTTCTGCTGTATTTTAACACTTTTTGGGTTTTTTAATTCTGCTTTTAGCAACATTGTAAAGATACAAGACAGGTATTTCTAATTTTGGTTAACAGTTTTTGAAATAGTCGTTTAATGTGAAGTGTCAAAATATACCAAAACAGCCATTAACAAATTCAATAGGTATATCAACATAGAGAATAATCACTTTAATGGTTCATTTATCTCTTCTAACTGAGTTCCTTCTTTCTGTAAACAGGCTGCCTATGACCACATTATTTTCCACTCAACATTATTATCAGCTCATTAGATATTGAAATTCTAAATATTTGCTACTAAACCAAGTACCAGTCTGCTGTTTGAAAAGTTCAGAATTAATTTGCAGGCCTTGAACAAATTTGAAAGATTGTTTGAATGACTCATTTGCTAAATTAACATTTGTGTGAGACTTTTTCCTTTTTTTTTCTTCTTTTTTTTAAATGATTCACTATACCAAAATCACAAGGTAGATTGATTTTTAACTGTTTTGAGAATTTCCCAAAAATGTTTTGGAACCATGTGTCTTTTTTTTTTTATTAATACTGATTAAAGATGGGGTTTTTTTTAAAAACTGAAATATTCACTTAGTATCAGATCTACAAGTCATTTCATAAACTTGGATACAATCATGTAAAATTGAAGCAGGCGTTTTCTACATGCAAAAACCTTCATGTTAGTTTTGTTACAATTACAAAAATCTTAAATGACTGAAAAACAACATTGAGTATTAGAATGTTCCTGATGACTGAGGTCAAATATGGTTTCCGAGCTTTTATTCTGTGCTTTCTCCTCTCCTTTTCTGTACCTTCCTGTATGATCGCTAACAGTGGAACTGAAAGTTCCACCTCCATCAAGTCTGCAGAGAATAGATCAGTCTTCTATGTCTATGTGGTGGCAACTTATTTGTTTCTCTGATCAATTCTTTTTCCCGTCCTGCGATTCCTCAATCTCAAACTGAGCAGCAGAAAGTCTGGTTCCCCTCCTCTGAGTCTGATTCTGTAGACAGTCTCCACCTCTGAGCCTGCTTTTGCAGATTTTTTCATATTAAAAGAGAGTTTTTAACTTCCACCCTTAACGTAGTGTCCTAATGTGGGATTGCTGAATTTTTCTATTTGAAAGTGCCATCGGAATGTTAGAAATGTTGCTTTATAAATCAAACTAAATTGAGCGGACTCCCAAACCATTAAACAAACAGTGCCTTGATTATTTTCACATTTTCACTTGCAAATTTTCAAACAAGCCACCACTGACGTTTCCAAATGTAATCTGATTAAATACTTTCAAGGTCCAATCATCTCCACCCTGGAATGGCTCTATAAGTTTTTGACTTTTATGACACAGTGCTCTTTGATTTAGTGAGGATGCATGACCACATGTAAAGCAACGCAAACACTGAGGAATTAAAGTGGTTTTGACTTCAGATCTGAACTGATACTGTCACAGAGTGAACTCTGCATACACAGAGGTAGTGTCGGCCTGGATATTTGCTCACTAACACCTGTGTGCAACACATGGAGCTTCTATTGATCGCCTTGAGACAGACCTGATTACCTCCTTTGGTTCGCTCATAATTAAAGCGACAGGTTGCATTATATCCTTGCACAATCAACCTATAGGGTGCTACTTCTCATGGGGAGAGAGATCCAGGACAGCACATTATTTAACTCCTAAGTGTGCCACAGCTTTGCATAATTTATTTTTTTCCATTATCACTTAATGTAAAATATTGTTCAGACTGTCTGTAGGTTTCCACTAAATGAAGCCGGAGCTTTACGCCCCATCGATCCACATCGATCAAATCCACAGGGCCACTCGGTAAAGTTTAACAGTTTACTTAGGCTCACACGCGCACAGAAAAAAGGGGTGGTACAAAAAAGATGTCTAAAGGTGTTCACAGTTCTAAAATTAGTCCTTTAAATCCAGGTAAGAATCATTAATGAGAAGAAAAGAGGCAGAGAGAGTAAAGTCAAAAAATTGCGTGGCTCCACTCTCTGCCTGCTGGACTGCCCTCAGGTCACCCCAAAAAAAAACCCTCCCAGAGCCTCAATTCAGCAATCAAAGGTACACAGCTACTTGAAAACACCAGTTTCCCATTTCCAAACAGTACAAATATCACATAAATTATATTTTTATGCACTTAAATTAACCACAAATATTTTAAATGATTAACTTATTGCATTATTGCACATATTAACCCTCTGGGGCCGATTGACGCTCTGCAGCGTCAAAATCACATGACCGTTTGAAAAGGCAGTAGTGTCACAGCACAGCGTCATCTGGTCCAGTGTTTCAATCCGTGTCGAAAGTGCAGATATAAAACTACAAGCTCGTTTTTAAATGATGTTGATAGCCCAAATAAAAGCGGAGATATGAGGAAAACTGTGTCCGTGTTTTTCCGCGACATTTTAGTGCGTCAGGTGCAGAAGACCGGTCAGGAGTGAAAGTGAAAGTAACTGAGCAGCAAAAAAAAACAACACTTGTAATGTGCCAGTATACCTTTCACTCATTGGTTGAGAAGAAGAGCCCATGTCCAATCAAAAGTTTCCATAGTGGGAGGTGTCATTTTGTTTAGTTCACCCGTGAAAAAGTAAACAGAGGGACGGAGACAGCGAGAGTGAGTTGAGATTTATATCAGAGAAAAAGCGACTATTATCATGATTTGTCCATGTAGTGAGTGTGTAGTGAGTGTGTAGTGAGTGAGATTAGAGTGTTTTTTAGTTTCAAGTGAACTCTTTTTTTTTTTTTTCTATCAAAACAATGAGGCGCCTTATGAACGTCGATCAGGCGCTCCGACTTTTTTATTTTTTTTTGAAGGAGAAGAGCATCGAGTCTGACACTGAGTTTGAGAGTGATTCTGATGGCAATATTGAAGACCTCAGCTTATTTTTGTTAGAGAGGAGACAGGTGTCCCCCTGACCAGGAGACGTGTCCCCCACCCCTGTCCCCATCATTCCAGCTCCACCACAACAGCCAAAGGCTAAAATGTAAACATTGCCTGCAGGAACACAAGAAAAGGAAAAACACTTCATGGAAATGCCATGTGTGACGTGCCCCTCTGTGTTGTGTTGGACACAATCTGTTTTTTTGAGTGGCACAAATCATTTGTCTTCACCTGACATTATATGTGTGACCTTTTGCAAATAGTTTTACAAAAACGCCTGAGGCAGTGCTTCTATTTCACTGTAAATATCTGTATATAATTGTTTTTTCAGTCCTGTTTTGATACATTTTTGTTAATTATAGTTTAGATTTACTTTACAAGTAAACAAAATGATTCGTTAACCATGTCTGTGAATTTTATAGTCAATAAATCTATGTTTTTACCACCCGAATTTGTAATTTTATGGTGTTTTTAGATCCACTGTTTTAATACAGTATGCCAAAGTGATGAAAATACTTCAGAAATGCATTTATGAGGTTTCCTGAACAAAATGACACCAAAAAAGGCAAGGTTTAAGAATTTTATATCTGAGATATAAAGGAAAAATCAATTGTAGTGAAAAACGGCACAAAATGCTTCAGGCCCCAGAGGGTTAACTGAAAATACCTGTAAATAATCCACCTAATTCCATCTAAATTGATTACTGCTGTTTAAGACTAACTTAAATTATTACTTACATTTTTACGCAACATCAATGAATTGCATTTCGGCTCCTCCACTGTCTTGTGCCCGATCTTTGGAGCATCTTTTTTCTTTCGCTGTAAAAGTTAGTTAGTCAGTCAGTTAGTTTTATTTTGGCTGAATTCATACAAAATCAGCAAACAAGAAAATCTTTACAAAGAAAATGAACCGTCCAGCAACCCAAAAAAGAATCGGCTGCAGCCTGTGGCTTATTTTGCCACGAGGAGACGTGGGTCAACAAGCATTCAACCCTTTGATTGTGAAAAGAAGATCACTTCCTTTCAGGCTGTACTCATGGAGGTGAAGGTGGTCTGGTCAAAATTCAAACTGCTCCTCGTTTGGGCCACAATGAGATCCTTTATTGCCTCGGAGGGACTCGAAGGTGCTGAGAGTTCAGGATTTAAATAGGAAATCGATACATTTTAGAAAAAGATTGTGTTTATTTATGCTTGATTCCACTCTCAGGTCCAGGGGATTCATTCTGCTTGTCTGCTACAAACTATTAGCACTCCACTGAAACTCCAGTGCTCTGCCTGTTTGTCTTACTTTGTTATTATTGAACTGAGACACACACACACACACACACACACACACTTTGAGAATTGTCACTGACTCCTCTTGAAGGGTGCACTTGTTAAACCTTCGGCCATCTCGGACGATGTTTAGACTGGGGAAGCCGTTCCAAACATCTGACTCTGGTCTTGGATGATCCGTCTCCGGGGTAAAAGATGTCGTGCTGCTTCAAGACTGAGCAGCTTGCCTCTGCATTCTTCCTGGACCTCAGTGCTGACTTGCAAATGCATTTAATGGAGAGTGCTTGAATAAACATGGAAAAGGACAGAGGCATTTGAGCACTAATGACTCTGAAACATGCATGAACACATAAACATGCCATTTCACTGGACAACTCTTAACTGTGGGATTTCAGTGAGTTTTTGGTCATCTTTTAAGAGATCTGCAACTGATGATTCAGTTAATCCAATGCAAGGAAACTCCACTTTAGACAAGGTCTCAGTGAGTACAGAAAGAACAAGCTCTGTATAGCATGCAGTTGTCACTTTAATTGTTATGTAAGTGTGGAACAGGTCACATTATGGAGCCAAAGCCAGTGAACAGGAGTTAAAGAATTTGAAAAAGATTACGTTTGTTCACGCCCAACAACATTAAAACCATCTCTCAGCACACAAATGGGCAATTTTAGATGACTGGAAGACTTTTGAATCTTGATAAATGGAAAAAAAGAGGCTTCACTTTGAGCAGGACTTCCTTTTTTTCACCACTTTCGCATTTTCGGAGCACTTTACTTAATCATTCACATGTATCACTGTGTGCTGGACCGGCAGCGAAATGGACTCTACTTGTATTAACAGTGAAAAAAAAATAGATTTATTTTTTTTGAGGCATAAATTGAGCTCTGACATTAAAAAGGCAACAATAGTTTTAATTTGTCACTCACAACAACAGAGTACAAAGAAATATAAACAAAACAGGGTGACCTTGTTCTTCTGTTTATGTCATTTCACTATTGATAGTCTTCTGGCTTTGGGTGATATTTTTGGGATCAGGCTTTCGAACGGGGGTCAAACGTAAACCATGAGACCAGAACTGGTCTGCAAGAGGGCCTAATCTGGCCCGCTAAACCACCAAGTCAATTTTTTTTACACAAATTTCTTAAGAGTAGCAGACACAACACAAGATTAAGACCTGAAGTGAGATATCAGTGATGCTGCCTTGAAAGCTGACTACCTCACTGCTATCAAACTAGCCTCAAAGCCATGCTGTCAAGGGTGTGTTTGTAAAAAAAAAAAAAAAATCACCCCACCCAGAATGCATCAGCTCTTGGAGATGTTTTCTGGACACTTCACCATATTTTACATCAGAAAGTTTCATTAAAATCGGCTTACTGTTGGAATTGTAGGTATTTTTGGTATTAATTGTTAGGCATTGTGAAATTATAGACATTTTCATGAGGTACACACTGTGTGCAAAAAAGAAAAACTTTACACTCAAGTTTAAATTTAAATGTTTTTATGACACTATTTCACCAGTCCAGCCCACTCAAGATGAAATTGGGATGTATATGGCCCGTGAACTAAAGTGAGCTTGACACCTCTATCTTAAGACATCATTATTTACTTTTACGTACTTTATTCTCTGTTGTTTTACTGACTTTATTATTGATCGTTTTAACGTATATGTGTTCTTTCCTTGTAAAGCATGGAGAATCTCGTTGTGTGTGATTGTGATTGCAGCCTCCACACAGAAGATTAAGGCACAAGAATTACATGACAACCGAATATTTAAATTGTATAAACATATGCTAACAAGCAAGCAGGTCCCTGCAACACAGCAAGTCCTTGCACTGGAGACTTGGTTAGTTTCCCTGCAACATGTCCTTCCTGGTCCCTCAGTCAAATCCAACGTGTTGCCGGAAGTTACAATATCAATATACACAAAATACGTTACATATATTAAACAATATGTGTATATAGACTAAATTAATTCGAGAATTCTCAAAAGTTGCATCTTCAGTGACTCAGAGCAAGGTTGTTGTGCAAACAGACACCCAAAACACAACAAAACTTTTGGCATATTTGCTTGAAAACGTTGTTGCAAAACGAGGTCTGAAGGGGGCAAAGCTTTTCTGTACTTGCAGCTTCGGTCTCCCAATCTGGTCTGGGAGCTGTCGCGGGAGAAGACACAGTTCTTTAAGGCGGCCATGTAAACTGTGACGAGCAAAACAAATGATGAGTGTCGTTTCTCTTTTTCATTAACTCGTGGTTCCAGTGACACGCTGGGGGCCATTCTTTAACCCCACACATAAAAACCAAAAGTATTCCCACGGCTACAAAACCGCAGGCCTTGAGTGATGACACATGTTTTTGTAATCCACGGGAGGCACATCTTGAAGGGTATGATTGAGAGCCGAGTTGTCCCGAACTGTGCAGCTTCCGTGTTCGATTTTCCATCGTAATAAATGTCACGCAGCTGAATCCGTGTCAGGAAGGCCAAGTAAGTACTGTTCCAGGCAGCTGCTCGTGTGCGCCTGGAGCCCCGCACAGGAGGAATCCAGTCCTGTAAACTGACTCAGCTGCCCACTCATGACCTCAGCCTACAGGAATGAGTCCTCGGTTTGATCTGCGGGTTTAAAAGCCGGGGTTTCCGGGATGGCTGAGCTTAATTATCGTGTGTCCCTTGTAGAAAACAGCAAAAGGTGCAGAAGTGGACGGGTGAACGGGGATGTGCTTGTATCTAAAGACATCATCCTGTAAGGGGGCAGACGGGCAGATTGGGTGGAGAAACCGGTGTCGTCAGGTAATTTAATTTAACATTATGCAACATATGAGAGCAGAGATCTTTGATGTGGAACCAGAGTTTGAATCCTTAATCCCTGCTTCACCCCCCCCCCCCCCCCCCACAATCTGTCTATTGTTTTCTCTGCTTTTAACCCCCCCAAACACCTCAGAAAGCGGAAAGCTTTACTCGACAAGCCTGGTTCTGCAGGTTTCTTCCAGTTGAAAGAATTTTCCCTTTCCACTGTCTCTAATTGCTTTTGTAGAATTGTTGGGTTTGTCTCCATGAAAGTGTCTTGAAATGACTTATTTGGCCCTGTACAAATAAATACAATTACTCCTCAGATATCAATAAACCAAAGGTCCCAGTGTTTCATCCACTCCTGACTTGTGGTCAGCCGCTGCACACCAACAGATGGAGTCAAGCTGTTACCCAGCAGGCCTCGTGTTGCTGATGTTCACGTCATGCAGACGGCAGGTGGTCTTGGCACAACAAAGCTGCCTGGACGTCACCCCTGAGGCGACGAGGGTGGATGAGAGGGAGGTGCCGGCTCCCTCCGGGGCCTCGGCTGTGAATGGGTTAAAGCGATAATAGCCCCGGCTCTGAATGCATCCATTAGCTGTAACTACTCCTGTCGTGATGTCGCTGAAATGGTGAGAAGGCTCCCCGGCCGCAGCGTCGAGCCGCATGGTCACAGTATCTCCTTTCACTTGGAGCCCGGAAATGACATTCAGGAGATATTTTTAGATGAGGCCGCCAGATTGGCAGAGAAACTCAAATTCAACCTAGTTTCGTTGAAACATTAAAATATTGATGGGAGAGGTGACCAAACTGCTGGAAACTTTCCCATGGAAGTTGCCTGGTTTGAAGCTGAACAGGTCTCGTAGAGCATCCTGCATAAAATGTCTGTCAAGTCACTTTGAAACTATAGATGGTAAGCTTCTTGCAGTCAACACACTGACAACCATCTCATCTTCATACATAGCCACAGCAAAGATTAAATCTATAAAAATGCAGCATGTCAATTTTCCAATATTTACATTTTGACACACTCAAGTGATAAATTATGCAAGATGTGCTCCTATGTATTAACCTTTTCTCTCCCCCAGGACAAGTCTACTGCCCTACAACCATCTTGAGTTACTGCAAACTGAAGGTTTAAAAAAAAAAAAAAAAAAAAAAAAAGCCAGTCTTTGCATGGTCTAGTATCAGTAAAGTTATAAAAAGACTGAGATCAAGCAAAAGAACCCCCACCTAAAACAACTGAACACGTCAACTTGTCTAGTAAAATTAAAGGGATGCTTAGAGTAACATTTAGGTCTATTAAAGTTTGCAATCAGCTGCAATGCAAACCTTACGCCTAAAGGTTTAACACCAACTTGTTTTTATAAGTTGGTCAAATGATCTACATTCAGCTCTTGGCCCAGAAGTGTGAAGCGAGGAACATGTGGACTCTCAAACTTGTGTTATGCCTCCCTCTAGTGGCGGCTGGAGAAAAGTACAAGAATTTTGTTTAAAATTTTTAATAGATGCTTTAAGAACAAGACAGTAAAACAAATCACTTTAAAACATTGCTGTACAGTTCACAAGGGGAAAAGTCTCATCCATTGAAAAGTCAGTTTTTCCCCAAACCTTCCTAAAACCCATTATATCTACAAAATGTCCACGCTGGACCACAGGGTGATATTTCAGTCAGAAAGGCACACTGGATGAGTTTCAGGCAAGTCAAAAGGAATTTACAACATACGGCGATTAAAAATGCTCAGTGGGGTTCCACCTGCTTTAAAAAAAAAAAGAAAAAAAAGTGACATTTGATGGTCCTCAAAAGCACACATTCCTGTCATGTTAAAACATTTAACTTAGGCTGTACAAATCAGCACATGGTGCCAAAGACCGTTCTCACTGGGTGAGCTGCTCTGCCAGATTAGTGATCACTGCAGACTGGAGCTGGGGGATGGAAGCAATCCTCATCTGCTTGGATGTGGAGTATTTCCCTTTCACGGCCTGCAAAGGAGAACAGAACATGAAAACCCGAGCCCCGACGCCACCGACACCAGTTTCCGTCAACTCACCATGTGCTTGGTGAGCCCGTCGTTCACCCGGACCACATTCTTGGCAATGTGCGCCATAATGGGCGTCAAGCTCTCCGCTGTGTAGTCCATGTAGTGCTGCAGCGTGGCGTCCTGCGGGGGACAGACCAGCGTTACGGAGGTGAAGAGGCCAGACCACAGCAGAAGGATTCAACTGAAGGTACGTACCCATTCGCCAGCGTCCAGGACCTTGAGGGTGAGCGCCAGAGCAGCACAGGCCAGCTGGGAAGGGGGGAAGTGAACCATCTCGTAGTCGACCATGGTGAGCTCCAGGAGGTATTTGGCCAGGGTGTGCTGCTCGGCTGTTACCTGAAGGAGAACGTGAGCACATTGAGCTTCCAGTGGCGCCACATTTAGTCAATACAGTGGCGCGCCACAAACCTCGCAGATCTTCGAAGCCCTTCTGAGGAACTGCAGGGGAAGAGGGCGGCCCAGTTTGAAGTTGAGCACACGGAGGATCTTCATCTCCATGTCTCGGATCTGGGCTGTGGTGAAGGCCCGGTCCGTCACGTAGGCGAAGTCGGAGATCTCCGGAGGGTACATCTCCTCGTATTTGGAAGCGAGGAACATGGCCGACACGCCGACCAGCTGGAGCTGTTTCTTGGGGACTGGGTGGTCCTGATCGAAGTGAATCCAAATGTAAAACTCCAGCCAATTGTGACATTTTACCACACGATGCAATAGAAGTCCCCCCCACCCACCACCAATAGCAGCCCCTCACCTGAAGAAAGCGATCAATGATTCCCACGGTCATGTACATGGTCTCCTGCAGCAGACGGAACTTCAGGTTCACCTGCACCAGCCAGTCGATGAGGATGGCGCGCATGTTGCCCGTCACCTCCTGGCCCTCCAGAAAGTTGGGCTTGACGTCCTGCTCCACCTGGACGGACACAGGAGCCCCGGTTACGTCGAGCTGGATGAAGGAGCCACGAGCGCCGCGGCGACCAGCCACTCACCTCGAGCTGTCGCAGGTACTGGTAGATCTGCTTCACGTATTCACTGCAGAGCATGGGGTTGTCGTAGTCGTCGGCGTCCACGTCCCGGACGGCGGTGTTGAGGATGACGTTGGAGAAGGCCTGGCAGAGGTCGGCAGGCTTGCAGTCGGAAGTCTCCATCGGAGTGGGCGACGCCGGCTCCGGTGGAACCGGCAAGAGCTGAAACGCATGAAAGCAGGAGGCTCCAAACATCACTGCATAAACATCGAGCCAATACTTCCATTGTTCGTTTAAATAATCCGTCAACTCTGATCCATTGCGCTCAAGTCAAGACTCTGGAATACAGATCAATTTCTCAAAGAACGGAATGCTATTGATGACTTAACAGATCCACTGTAAACTTAATCCAACTCACCTGCACCTCTGGCTCGGGTTCAACAGGAACTGGTTCAACGTGAACAACTGGCGCAACATGAGGCACTGGCTTTGGTGCTGCAACTTTGGCTGTTTTTGGAGCAACTTTGGTCTTCTTAACAGCTTGTGTTTTGACAGCCTAGGATTAGAAAGAGGGAAAGTAGACAATTAAAAACAGCCAGGTAAAAACTGGAAAAGGGAGGAAAGGGAATCACAAGTCATCTGGAAAGAAAGTTGGAAATATGTCAACATTTGCTCCCTGGATGCTGATCACAGTCTGCATCCTATGGAGGATCTTCATCTTATAAATGTAAATATAAATTAAATGCAATCCTGGAGATTTACACAGCAATTCAACATAAAGACCAAGACCAAATACACACTACTGAAAGATGTACCCTTAATGACAGACGTCTGAAGCATTTGGAAAGTACTCTTTTGTATTTAAAATAATTAATGTTAAGCAGCATCAAGTGGGTATGGAGCTCAGTTTTTAGATTCTCTCCAAATTTGCTCATGTTAACAATGTTTCTCCACTTGAAATTGGGGAATACAGTTGTACTGCATCCTCATATGGCTTCAGAACCCTTAAGCAGGGCTAAAAACAAAAAAAGTCAAAATTCCAAGCCTAACCAAAGGCCTCTGTCCTGCACAGTTCAGCAGAGAACCAGATCCTCCTTTATCAGAAATGGCTCCCATAAAACATGTCTGAACAAAGGGAAGCTTTTCTTTATTTATTTAATAAACCTAAAATGGTTGCAGCTCCAGTTACATTTGATGGTGCAACATGACACACCGAAGGTTTCAATTAAATTGGAACTTGGAAATTTGTTTTTAAAATGCAAATCAACTCAAGGTCGTCAAACACAATTTACCCTTGAGGAAACTTGTAATTTTTTTAATTATTTATATTTATTCAACCATTAAATGCAAACACATGCGCTACAAAGAAAGAGGTGTGAAGGATTGTTAAAACATTCAAAAACGTGCCTCCCGCAAAGTAAAAGTTTCATTTCACGACTAGATGCTGATAGATTGAGTTTATTAGTCGAGGCCTCTGGTCATTTAGAGAGTCCGATCACTTAAAGGACATTTGGTTGAGCGTCGACTCGCAGCATGGTTCTCCTGCACGACCAAGCGTTTGAAGGTTTAAGAGAATATCTGCAGAGTTTTGGAGGGACACCGAGGTCTTCAGGACCACCTCACCTTCTTCTGGACGTCTTTAATCACGACCGTGTTTCCGATCTCTCCCAGAGCCGCTCGAGGCTTCGTGGGCCCGGTCACCGAGCAGGCCACCCCACCCAGGTCGGTTCTGGCGTTGGCCAAGCGGTTCTGCAGGGGGACACGTGCAATGAGCGAAACTGGCAGCGATTAAGGAGGTGGAATAATAAGTTGAGTTTTACTCACTCTGGTAACGCGGAGAGCCATTGTGGAGCTGCTTGAACAACCAGGAGCTGCAGTGATATGGCGAAGGGACTTGTTGTTCGGAACGCGTTCCTGTCTCGGTTTAAATCCTCGCTCTCTGCGCGCTCATTGGCTGAGGTCTGAACTGCTCCGGCTTCTGATTGGTCCAGCGCATCTGCGTCGAATGCGCTCCCCAGACAACCTGTGGTCACGTGGTTCGAGTTTTCCTCCGTCACTTCCTTTTTCTGTGGGTTTTTTTCTTTTCTTCCCGAGACACTTTAAAAATATTTACAAAACAAATATTGATCCAAATCGCACAGGGGAATGTGGGAAGTGTGGACAACCGGAAACAGTGAAGCATATACATTGTCAGGGATACAAAACAGTAAGGCACAGGTGGGTTAGGGAGTTGGGTAATAATAAGGAACCTTTTAAAATCACAGATATACGACAGCAACACTCAGGGAGTAAGTAAGGGGTATCAGTTTATGTTTGAGTTTCTTATGGAGAGCAGATTAGTGGGGAGGATTTACGTTTATTTATTAATCTATGTATTTTTTTACTTTTCTTTTGAGAGGCAGGGTTGTCATTTTGATCCACACTCCATACCAGTAGGTGGCGCTAATGAAACAATTCGTTGTTTGTCAATAATTAAGCCAAGACATTTTCGTGTGTGTGTGTGTGTGTGTGTGTGTGTGTGTGTGTGTGTGTGTGTGTGTGTGTGTGTGTGTGTGCGTGTGTGTGCGTGTGTGTGTGTGTGTGTGTGTGTGTGTGTGTGTGTGTGCGTGTGTGTGTGTACTAGTTCAAATAATAGCAAAAGCTTTGTCACTCTTTGTATCCAAATGAGAAAAATAAACTATATTTTTCCTCTACAAACAATTTGGTGTGAGTGTCTCTAAGAGAAAAAAAATTAATATGTACGTGTAATAATAACCCCAAATGTCAAAACGGTGTGGCACGTGAGGGTGCAGTCGTGGGTTTAGAGGGCGTAGAACAGGGCACTCAGCACACAACCCTAAAACTAAAACTTTTGACATTTCACCACCCTCTCCTCCCTCAAGTTGCTAAAGTGTAAACCTGCAAATTTGAGAAAAAGGAAAATACGCTGACATGGTCAATCAATACAGCATCAAATCACATAAAATGCTAAATGAATGAATAGTAAGATGAGTATTTGGTCATGTTCAGCCTTCAAGCAGGACCCTTTTCCTTTTTCAGCGTACTTGTAAGCAGTTTTGAACCAACCCTTTAATGAAATTAATGAGTGAATGTGTAAGAACTTTTTACAACTCAACCCAGAGAAAACTGAGATCATTGTCTTTGTACAGGGTGTACTGTCCAGAGCCCAGAAAGCGGTGAAAGGTGCCAAATCAAAATGTTTTATCTGACCTTATAGTCAGCCACTACCAGAGACCCCAGGTTATTTTCAATGTTTTTAACTTGTCATTAAATCCTCGGGAATCCGATCCAGTTATCCCATCAGTTTTTCACCTGCACTTCTCACTGACCTCTTTTAAAGAAAAAAAAATCTTGATCCGTCAGTTCTCTCCAATTTTAGACCCATTTCAAAACTCGCATTTATATCCAAAGTCTTGGAGAGAACAGTTTTTAATCAACTGCAAACCTTTTTAGATGACTTTAGTATCTATGAAAAGTTTCAGTGTGGTGTCAAGCCCCGACACAGTACTGAAACTGCTCTTTTACAAGTTTTTAACGACCTTCTTTTAACTGCTGAGGCAGGACACTCAGTTGTTTTAGTGCTTTTAGACCTGACTGCTGCCTTTGATACAGTCAATCATAATATTCTTTTATCTCGCCTTGAAAACTGTGTGTGCATCAAAGGTGCAGCTCTTAACTGGTTTCAGTCTGACCTGAAAGACAGAAGCTTTTCTGTTCAGCTCGGTGACTTCTCCTCTTCCACTGCCCCACTTTCCTGGGGGGGGGGGGGGGGGGGGGGGGGGGGGGGGGGTCCAACAGGATCTATTTTAGGCCATTTACTGTTTTCGTGATACATGTTACCCCTGGGGTCCATTTTTAATAAACATCTCTTTTCACTGTTTGGCTGACAATGTACAGATTTACCATATAATTCTGCAGGTTCATATCAGCTGCTACTCAACTACTTGAAGGATCTAAAATCTTGGCTGGAAATTAATTTTCCGTCCCCAAATGAACCAAAAACTGAGATTATTGTCTTTAACCAGCCAGATCCACAAGATGACTACACCATTGCTCTCGGCCCTCTGCAATCATATAATCGACCCTTCTCAAAAAGATCTGGGGGTGACTCCTGATAGTGGCTTTAAACTCCATAAACAAATCAAATCTGTTTCTTTCAGTTGAGGCTGTTGGCCAAAGTGAAGCTCTACATCTCACACAAGAACTTTTAGAGAGTTATTCATGCCTTCAACATTTCGAGTCTGAGACGACTGCAACTCCCTCCACATTGGTCTCGACCACTCGTCGCTCCGTCTCTCCAGCTCCTACAAAATGCTGCTGCCCGACTTTTAACAGGGACTAAAAAGCGAGAGCACATCACCCCAGTTTCATTTTTAAGACTTTATTATTGGTTTTAAAGGTATTAAATCGTATGTTAAATGTGCTCTACAAATAAAGTTGGACTGGATTGGTTATTCACTGACAGTGATATATAGAGTTGTATGCCATAGGCAAGTAGATGTTAAATAAAAGGAAGCATTGTGGAAACTCAGACAGGATTTTCATATGCTTAAATTCATATTTACCTATTGACCCAGAATACTCTCTCTCCAGCATATAAGATTTAAACCAATTTAATGCAGTGGCAGTCAATCTCTTTTCTGTGTGTATATTGTATTTATTTTCCAAGCCTCAACTTGCATACTCGTGTTCTGTTATTTAATATTCTATTTTGTTAACATTGTATTCCTTGGAGTTTAGTTTGAGCCTGGTCATATGGTACAGATAGGACCTTGCATTATTTGTACATACATAATAGATCAGTTACAACCAGTTCACATTCTTAACTGCCACAGGAGCAGCAAGGTTTACAATTACATGAAAACTATAAAAAGAAATATTGACAAATATGTCACAGAAATAAAAGAAGAAAAACCAACAAGACAGAACAAAACAAAATAAACAAGTGTGGCAGGTTTCATAGTGATATTTCATGTAAAAACAGAAATGTGTATGTGACAGGTTAATTGTTGAATACCTCTGTCTGGACACTGATCATTGATATACATGTCTACAATTATAATGAACCTCAATCAGACATACTTGAATACTTTAGTAGAGTTTTTGTTTTACTTTTACGGATATGAGATGAAAAAATAGTAGTTGTAGTTTTAATTCATTGAATTCAATATAGGAAATAATGCTCTTCCCTCCAGTATTGACGATATGTGTTGCTTCTGTGCAAATGCACTACTACATGAGCAAACACATTAATAACACTATCAGGCACATTTATTATTGATGTCAAGGAATATGTGTTGGACGGATTTATGTCATGGAGTATTTTCAAGTGTAATTCTTTGCTAAAATTAGTGACATATCATATAAAAAAAACAAAAAGCCACGCATTGGGCCAACTCATATCCACAAATAAATTCTGTCGTGGTGTTATTTTCCTCGCATTATAGAAACTTTCTCTGATGTCTATTAGAGTTCCAATGGGATTATTCTGATGAATTTGCCGAGTGACTTTGTAATCTTTGTAAAAATATTTGTTTAAAAAAAGAAAAAAAATCTTCTTTTGAGTTTAACGGCAAGGAGAAGGAGAAGGAGAAGGAGAAGGAGAAGAAGAAGAAGAAGAAGAAGAAGAAGAAGAAGAAGAAGGAGAAGGAGAAGGAGAAGGAGAAGGAGGAGGAGAAGGAGGACGAGGACGAGGAGATGCATTTTCGAGAGAACTGAAGAACTATATTCAGTACAAAACAACCACAGCGTTTTATGATGACGTAGACAGGGAGCTGAGTGACGTATGCGTGCACGTAGGAGACAAACACCGGAGGACGTCTCCTCGCCTGACTCAGCCACAGCCAGCAGCCCTCGGAGGGGGAGGTAGAGCTCCGCTGCGAGCGTTCCTGTGAAAGAAGACCGAAAACAGATCACGGTGACGACCGACCTAGACGGCCCTAGTGAGGTACAGCTCAGAAACACACCCGGTTCCTCCACCGACTCCACTAAGTTGCCAGGAAGCCCGACGTTTCTCGAAAACAGAAGGTTGGTGAACAGCTATTTAAAGCCCATCTCGTTAGCATGGCTGCTAGGATAACCTCTTAAAATCAGCATTAAACACACACAAAACAGATTTAAAGTCATTTTTCAAACGGAGGGAGGCAAAACACTAGATAACTCCGAGTATTTTTTTTGTTTTGTTAACTTATACACGTGTCTCTGAAACTTTGTACCAAGCAATGCACACCAAATATGCTCTTTATCTCACGGTGACGCGAATCGTATAAAATTAACTCAGCTGTGGTTTTTATCTGTGGGACTGTTGAAAATCGATACAATTCGACTTTAACTCGGGTCGTGTCAATTTGCTAGAGATTACAGAATCCCAGACAAAGCAAACAAGAGAGCTGGCCTGTAGCACGCTAACAGTGAGATTACACGCTGCCTGTGGCTAACCAGGGTTAGCTCAGCGGCCAATCGGCCACAGTCGCGGTGTAAAAGTGAGTATTTTAACCAGCACTTATAAAACTATAAAACCATAAAACGTTTCATGACGCCCCCATAGTACCCAACATGCGGTCGTTGTGTCGTACAGCCTGAACAGCGGCCATTAGCTTGCTAGCATGACTCAGTGGATTTGGAGAAGTGTCGCGGCTGTGGCCCGACGTGCCAGCAAACACCTCAGAATCAGCTACCGAGATCACACCGAGACGATTCGAGCCCATCTGATTGTCTCATATTGTGTGATATCAAGAGGTTTTGTCTCGTTCGTCTGTGGTTCTTGTTGGGAACACCTCTGGGTCAGGAGATGCTGCTGCCCTTTGTCCCGTCGGTAAACATGCTGCGTTGCTCAGGTCAACAGAATTTTGTCGTTTCAGTACACTGGCTGTGTTTTTTATTGAACTATCCATGAACACACACACATATATATATTTGGCTCGATGCCCAGCTGTGATTGCAGGACTTCTAGGGATGCCTATAAATAGATGGTGTGTGTGTGTGTGTGTGTGTGTGTGTGTGTGTGTGTGTGTGTGTGTGTGTGTGTGTGTGTGTGTGTGTGTGTGTGTGTGTGTGTGTGTGTGTGTGTGTGTGTGTGTGTGTGTCGAGGTACCTCGTGAGCGTGTGTGACTGCACACGTTTTCGATCAGTGTCACATTGCACTCGCGTGACTGTGGGGATCAGCCACACACATGTCCCATGTGAGCCCTGAGTTTAGGTGTCGGTAGGCAGGATACAGTGACGGAAGCAATTCACCTGTACCCAGAAGTGTGTGTGTGTGTTCTTCCCTTTACTTGATTCTGCCGTGCTCTTGACTGTGGGAGTGTAAACCGCACCATATTTTGACAACTTCCTTCAACAACACGGGTCATTATGAGACTGATGCAACTTCATGTCTCCTGGCTATGTTTGGCTGGAGGCTGGACTCTAACATGGTATGAGTAGTAAACAGGACGCTGTTGGTCCAGTGTCTGTGTGTGAGTTTACTATAGTTTGAGACTTTGTTAAAAGCTGGTTGCTGTTCTAATATTCATGTCTCTATAACCAACCTTTTAATAGTCACAGCTGAGATCTTCACACCAAGTTGCTTGTCTTTACTTTTTCAAGTCAACATTTTATTTCCTTCTCTTAACGTAAATGTTTTCCCTAAATAAGTTGCTATAACTGAATGTCATTTGATATTGAAGTCATGCACAAGTCTTATGATGGCCAAAGCTTTTGGTATGACACATGTCAAGTTGACGTGACTGCACATAACCTAAAGTTCTGGCTGTCTCCTTGGGTGGTTCAATACACCACCTTGTAGTCTAAAGTTGTATTGCAAGACTAAAGGAGTTAGGCGAGTTGGACCACTTTGGGAGATTTATCAGTAGGAGAACATCAGATAAGTGTGTTCACAACAACATTTCAAGTGAAAATGCATTGTTTTGCGACCAAGCATTCATGCTGATGTCACTTTCAGACCCTTTGATCAAATCGATTATCCCCAATCGGAAACATTGATTTCCAGAAGCGTTTGTGAGACACTGCATTGGTTTCCAGCACATAATCAGGCCTGTGTGGGTGGAATACTTGCACTTCTCTGGCTTCTTTGACCCCATTTCTCAACATGGAACCTGTCCACCGAAAGTCTCACTCATGGACCCACATTCTTGGATGTCAGCTCTTCCATTCATGAAGCAGAGTTCATCAAGCATTGGATTGTCCACCCGCTACCGGGGAAACTGAATTCTAGACCATCATGAGACGAGATGGTTTTACCTTACTGATGATGTGCTGTTCCAATAGTAATCTCGAAGCCTGGCCTCCTGCAGTGGCAACGACTATGTAAAATGCAATGGAGGTTTTGCATTTTTTTATTTGTTTTCGTGTAAACGGGGTCTAAGTTATTACAAAATAAAAAAAAAAAAAAAAAAATCTTGTTCAGTTTTGACCAGCTGATCATTATTGTACTTAAGTATCTCATCACAACTTTTATTTCAGGGGTGACTGAAGTGATTTCTTCTGCCTTTGGAGTCAGTCTCCATGAGGTCAGATTGTCACACTCAGCCAGGACCTCCATATACTAGATACATAATAATGTTGAGTATTGTGATGATGATACAACTTGTGAGTAATCAACACTTGTGCACATTTCGGTGCTTTAGGACTTATTTTTTTCTTTCAAATAGCAGTGCTCTTAATCTTCTTGAACCGATTTCAGACACATTATATTTTATTGAGTGCTTATCTTTAAAATGTTGGCTTTTGTCTCTTTCGCATGTTGAAGGAGTGACTGATTAGGGTGTTTGCTTCCCCCTTTATGCCCTGTTTTACTTGACATTTAAGCTTTTCATTCACCAACATGGTGGCAGAGCAAGCTGCAGTCGGATTTCAACACGTGCTCCGGATAATGAGCTGTGATTAATTGAGAGTCGCTGCATGGTATGAGGAGGATTGGACCTGAGGTGATTGTGTGTTTAGCAGGAGCTGCGGCTGATCCGTCTGTTGGGCTCCTTCAACTTGGTTGCATTTGCCTGAATGAGAGAATTCGGTAGTTTCTGGGTTGCATTGACCGTTTGTGTCTTGTCTCCAGGTGGCAAACATCGCTATGGCCCAGGAGACCAATCAGAGCCCGGTTCCTCTGCTCTGTGCCACCGGCTGTGGTTTCTATGGCAACCCCAGGACTAATGGCATGTGCTCCGTGTGCCACAAGGAGCACCTGTCAAGACAAAACAATGGAGGAGTGGGCTCTTTGAGCTCCGTGGGTAAGCCTCTCTTTGTGAGCCGTTGTCTACAGCTGCCTCGCTCCTCTCTGTCTCTGCCGTCTTTACCGAGCCGCCAATGCCCCCCCCCCCCTCCCCAGGCGGCGGCAGCAGTCCCACAGTCGAGGCCTCAGCCATCCAGAGGTTAGAGGCCACACTGAACAACGCCGCCGCCGCAGCCGTGGCCGCCGCCGAGGTGGCAGCCGAGGCCGCCGCTTCTGCTGACGCTGCTGCCACGGAAGCTCTCAGGTGAGTTTACAGTGCAGTGGAAGAAAGAAAACCCTCTCGCCCGTATCCACACTGTGAGAAGCACAGCTTCATATGCAGGCAAACAAACTTCAGATTATCCACTTTTCTAATGGCCAAATATGAAAACCGTGCCGTTTTCTCCTGATGTTCATTAATTGTCTCCTTTGACCCCTCAGCGGCATCTCCACGGCGATTTCTGTAACCCAGCAGATGACTGAGATGAGTCTGTCCTCGGAGGAGAAAGGAGCGTCTGCGAGTCACGGCGAGCTCTACGAACCAGGTACCGAGCCTCTTGTCGCTCACTTAATTCATATTTGTTTAGCAAGAATGAGCAGTTTTGCTCTCTGGAGGAGTTTTATGGGTTAATAGAAAACGCTGGAACCTGTGCCTTGTGTGGCAAATGAAGAGAGATGATGAATGACCCCCCCTCCTCCTGTGTGCCTCCTCCAGTGGTGACTCAGCCCACTGTCTCAGCCTCCCACCCTTTAACTGCTGGCAGTGAAGAGTCCCCGACCCCCGAGCCCAACAAGCCCAAGAAGAACCGCTGCTTCATGTGCCGCAAGAAGGTCGGCCTCACAGGTGAGAGGCGACACGCCGTGGACATTCACTACAGCAGCCTTTGTCTGGAGGGACTGACAGATTTCCTATTGTAAACCTGAGCAACGCCTCGCCACACCTACACCCTGGACCTTTACCAAAAACATTGAAAGATATATGTGAAATACAGTTCTCTGGTTATTTTCAGTAACAATCACTTCCTTCTCTCTGAGGCTAAACTCGGATACGTAAAATGCAAATGTCGTCTGTGCAGTTTTTTCTTTTTTTTTCTTCCCTTAAACATCCGGAGTTACTCTAGAAACATCTCTGCTGTTCTTTGCTGGCCGAGATAAAAACCAAACCAAGCAAACAGAATAACTTTGCTCCAGGCCCTTTGACCTTTTAGTGGAAGTGAAGTCAAGCAGGGGTCTCCAGCCGCCTGGTTGGTACCGGGCCGCAGCGAGACAATAAAGCATTTTGTGTAGAAAAGGTACATTTAAATTTCCCTAAGTCTGCATTGAGTTTTATTTTGAAAACGCTTCACTTTCACCGGCCGTTCAATCCACGCGTAACTCTCTCGTTAAGGCCTTTTAATGCCCCGTCCTGTCGGGCCCTTGTTGCTAAAAACTGGTCTGTGGTGCAACAATGTTGGTGAGCACAAACGTAGAGGAAGGAATACAATCCAAACTCGCGTGGTTTGAATGAAACGTGTGTGTGAAGGGTCTGCGTCAGGGCTTGCCACATGTGATTGGATCACATGGAACACATGTTAATGCCAGGTAGAAGCAGGCCCTTTGAGAGATTTCCTTTTTGTATATTGTAGACACTTTTAAAATAATTAAAAACAATAAAATAAAACACTTTTCATGTAAATGCTTAATCTTAGTGATATATGACTTAAATGTATTAAACTGTGACTTAAATGTATTAAATGCAGACTCTTCTGTCAATAAAATGCAGATAAATGTTCTACCCCTTTAAAATCAAGCGGGCTTTGCAGCCGACCATTAGTCTTAAGGTGTTTCTATATTCGCTGAAAACCAAAAGCCTCCCGTGTGTTGGTCGCCTCTGACTGGGCTCTTCTTCTCCAGGCTTCGACTGCCGCTGCGGGAACATTTTCTGCGGACTGCACCGCTACTCCGACAAGCACAACTGCCCGTACGACTACAAAGCCGAGGCCGCCGCCAAGATCCGCAAAGAGAACCCGGTGGTGGTGGCAGACAAGATCCAGAGAATATGAAGATTTTAAAGAGAACAGACTTCCAGGCCGACCTTCGACCATAAAGGACCTGTGGCTTGTTTTTTTCTCCCTCCTCCTTTCTTTTTATTTTCAGGACTTTTTTTTTCCCCGTCTCGATGATGCATGAACGTTGCTGTTTTCAGCTTTGGTTTCATTTGCGTGCAAGGAGGGGGAGACAGTTCCCCTTCCTGCAAGACAAGCTGGGCCTGTGTGGACTGTGCTGACAGCGCCCTCTGCAGGTGTGCTTGCTCTCTGCTGGCTTGAGTAGCAAAAAAAAAAAAAATGGATCTCATGCTTTTTTTTTTTTTTTTTGCCCCCCTCTGGCGTTGATTCCTCTTTAATAGTCGTTTTGATCAATCTGCAAACAGCTCGGACGGAACCGAGAAAAGACTCCTGCGTCCTGACGCCGGGCTGGTCACATGACTCTTGAGCCCACTTGGTTTGATTTCCGTTTTTGAAACCTGGTCCACTGATGTTCCATGAAGACGCGTCGCAGAACTGCACGCTGGATCGCCTGTATGCTGTGCTGTTTAGGGTTTAGCTCCACTAACGTTTTCATGGTTTACTTCACTATTTCTTCCACTTTTAATGTGAGTTTGACTGCGTCGGCGTCGTCACAGGTCAGAAGCCGGGGAGTGACTGAGTGAGACCTGTGGTCCTGGTTTGTCAATCATTTCCCCACCGTTGGTTGTGTTTCAGACTGGCTGCTTAATCCTAGTGTTTGGTTTTTACCCCTTTAGTTATGCAAGTTTGTACAAACCTCTTTATTTATATACTGCAGTGTGCGTAATCTTCCAATAACACAGAGTAAGTTGGATGATGATAATAAATTCTGTTCACAAATACAGATGAAGGTGCTCTGTGTTCTGCTTTTGATGATTTGTAGGTTTTTTTTTTTACAGTGATTTTTGGTGAAAAATGTCAGTTGTGCAATAATGAGCCTTATTTTAAGTGAAAACTTTGATGTCTTTCCGAGCGCTGCTCAGCTACCAACGTCCTCTGGTGGATATGAATTCCTTCTTAAGAGACATATTTGAGTCTGAGCCGCCTCAGCAGACAAATATTTGGTGCACTGATATTCACAATCATGGATAACAGTTTTAAAATGTTGTATTTTGGGCCACACCAGTCGACGTCATCAAATATCAGAGAATTCTATTGAGTGCAATTACCACATTTTCAGGGGTACAAGTTACTTTTTTTAATGGTCGTGTGACTTTTATATCAAAATATATCTATGTTCCTCCTGTGACCACTAGGTGTCACTGCATGACAACTGAAAAAACTTCTATTACTGCTATATTTAAAGGTATAGTAGAGGATTTTCTTCTTCCGGGTGGATCATCAAAATAACTGGTCCTCCCAATTGTCAATCATTCTGGTGATATATGACGTAAGCCCGTCGTACGTGCTCGTCCATGCACGCAGCTCACTCCACACGGTTCTCATCATGCCGGTGGCCGACCCGACGCATTATTCTCGGACATTTTTACACAGTTTCACCCCCTCTGGTGCAAATCTTCTTGTAAAGTGAGCTTATGTGAGCGATGCCGACTTGTGACTTGTAAACAGAGCGTGCACGAGGAGAACTGGGCTCATGCATGTCTCTCGCACGCGTTTTAGTAGGCGTTCCGTCTCGGGAGCAGGTACAGCGTTGCGCATGCGCATTTTTTTCAAACGGTGGAGAGGGCGGTTCTTTCCTAAAATTCCTGAAAATCCTCCTGTATACCTTTAACTGGCAAGGAAAAGTGTTGTTCAAACTCATTTTAAATTTAAAATGTGAATAATGACCATAGTAATAATAACCATGACCATATGAAAATGTAACTTTAACATGTTCCAGTCGGAGCTGCCGTGTGGCAACGTTTTGAAACCAATGCCCGTTTACATGGCAATGGCAGGACATTGTACAACTGGATGTAACCCGCCTGGTTAAAAGGTTAAAATTATTATTATTCGTGTTGAAACGCTATTTTATTTTGAAAACCGGAAGTTTATTTTGTTGCGATACCGGAAGTAGCATGCGGACACGCGATTAGCGTTACTTTGCTCATGGACGTACGGAGCACTGTTTCTTCTCTCACGTGGTGGTTGAAAAATACTTTAAGAGAGGTTGGAGAACCACTTTTTAGGCTCAACAGGGTTCGGTTAGAGGACCCCAACATAGGAAGTCACATAAACACTTTAAGTTAAGTCAATTTCCATGTTATTTTACAATATGTTTGTTCATAGTTCTTTTTTTGTCGTTTACCCCAGGGAGGGAGGGGCTCCCTAAGTCTAGAAACGAGGTGGAGCTAGGTATCACCTGAATGCTAAACAGATCCTTAAAGGTTGCTTCAGTCAATATAAATGGCGTGCTTAACCCAGTCAAACGCTGGAAAGTTTTATCAAAGCTTAAGAAAGAAATAATTCAAATTGCATACCTACAGGAGACTCACCTTGACAAAAATGAACATGTTAAACTAAACAAAATGGGATTTAAGCATGTATACTTTTCTTCATATGGAGCGGGGAGGCGTAGAGGAGTGGCGCTATTGATATCCAACACAGTGATATTTGAACATATAAATGAATATAAAGATAGAGAGGGGAGATTTGTGTTGGTTGTTGATAAAGTGGATGGCGTGATGATGAGTCTCATGAATGTGTATGTTCCTCTTGGGAGTGACTGGCATTTTTATAGACAGGTATTTGAGTCATTAACCACGAAAAGTCAGGGTATTGTGATATGTGGGGGGGGAGGGGGACTTTAATATTCACCTAAATCCAAAAATGGACTGCTCTAATGGGGAACCAGATGCAAAAAACATAAGTAAGAAACTTAACACGCTGATAAATGAACTGGGAATTGTAGATGTATGGAGAGAAAGAAATCTGACCAACCGGGACTATACGCACTACTCAGCTGCCCATAGAGTGTACTCTAGGATAGACTATTTGTTTGCATTTAAAAAAGATTTCCACAGATTTGGGAATTGTGAAATAGGTCCTGCCACTATCTCGGACCATAACCCAGTCTACACAACGGTGTGTCTGGAAAATAAGCCCAGGACAACTCTATGGAAATTAAACAACAGTATCCTGAATAACCCTACTATCAAAGAAAAATTAAAGATTGAAATTAAATCATACTTGGAACACAATGATAATAGGGAGGTGGCACCACTAATAGTTTGGGACGCACTGAAGGCAGTAATAAGGGGTAAAATAATATCAATCGCTTCATATAAAAAGAAACACAGACACCAGACCCTTAAAATTCTTGAAGATGAACTGAATAGACTCCAAAAAGAACATTCGACAACCCTAAAAGACAAGACCAAATGCAAAATTATTAAAATAAGAAAAGAAATAGATGAAATAAATATGCAGGGAATACAGAAAAAAATGCTGTTTATAAAACAACAGTACTATGAAACAGGATCAAAATCACTAAAGCTTTTATCACAGAAGTTACGTAAGCAACAAGCTGAAAGAACAATATATAAAATTAGAAATCCAGAAACAAACAATATACAGTGCAGCCAAGACGAAATCCGATCTAGCTTTGAAAATTGCTATAAAAAAAATTATACTCACAATCACAATTGAGTGATGACCAGCACATTGAAGCCTTTTTATCTTCGGTATGCCTACAAGAGGTCACGGAAATCAAAATAAGAAATTAATATCGGCAATAACAAAGGAAGGAATAAAAACAGCCATTGGGAGATTAAAAGCAGGGAAATCCCCAGGAACGGATGGGTTTACCCCGGAGTGGTACAAAATAATGCAAGATAATTTAATCCCAACACTACTAAAAATTTTCAATTGGGTGCTGGAAAATAAAAAGATCCCCCCTTCATGGAGAGAGGCAGTAAATTCTATTATTCCAAAAGAGGGAAAAGACAAATTAGATTGTGGTGGCTATCGCCCGGTTAGTGTTTTTAATATAGACTATAAACTGTTCACCTCCATATTGTCAAGAAGACTGGAATTGATTTTGCCAAATTTAATACATAAGGACCAGACCGGCTTCGTTAGACAAAGGCAAACACAGGATAACATTAGAAAGACACTGCACATCATGAGACAAGTTACACAACAAAAATTAGAGACCCTCATAAAAAGCCTGGATGCAGAGAAAGCTTTTGACTCTGTGACATGGTCATTTTTATATAAAGTATTATCCAAATTTGGTTTCCATCAAAACATAATAGAAGTAATAGTGGCTCTGTATGATGAACCACAAGCTAAGGTTATAATAAATGGTAACCTAGCTAATTCATTCATATTGGAAAGAGGTACAAGGCAGGGATGCTGTTTGTCGCCGCTCCTCTTTGCTTTGTTCATAGAACCCCTGAGCCAGTGGATACGGGAGCGCTCTGACATCACGGGGGTCAAAATGCCACTGGGAGAGCAAAAACTATCCCTGTTCGCTGACGATCTGCTAACAACTATAACTCAGCCCACACAGACGCTCCCAAAACTGATGGAAGTGTTAAGGGAATATGGACAACTCTCTGGATATAAAATAAATATCAACAAAACCCAGGTACTACCACTAAACTATGAACCCCCAACTGAAATCAGGACGGCATATGACTGGAAGTGGGAGACAAAGTACATTAGATATTTGGGGGTTATATTACCAAAGGACTTATCTAAAATGTTTGATATTAATTATGCACCCCTAACTTCAAAGTTAAAGTCAGATATGGAGCGATGGAATGTTATTCCCTTTTTAAGTTTAGGTTCCAGGATTGAATCCATTAGAATGAATATCCTTCCTCGAATGCTTTGCCTTTTCCAATGTCTGCCAATTACTATACATTTGAAACAATTTTTAGAATGGGACAGTCTACTGTCAAGATACATATGGCAGGGGAAAAAGGCCAGGATTAAATACAAAACCCTACAACTGAGAAAAGACAAGGGGGGTTGGGCCTTCCCTGCCTACGGGTGTATTACCTGGTGGCTCAGCTGAGACCATTAGTGTGTTTATGCTCTTCATCTTATAGTGCAGGGTGGAAAGATGTGGAGGGTACAGTGGTGAGGGGAATACCAGTTGGGGCCCTAATAGCTGACAGAAAACTGCAGGATGAGCTGAAAATCCTCTACTTGAGGTTTCTCTTAAATCATGGCAGGAAATGGTCAAAATCTGTAGATTAGGAGACTTGACTAAATTAATGAGGTGGTGTGCCTACGATTCGGACTTCAAACCAAACAAAATTGACAGTAGATTTACAAATTGGACCGTAAAAGGATTGACTACATATTATTCATTCATCAGTAATGGGACATTTTCGAGCTTTGAAACACTGGAAAAGAAATTTGGAATGAAGAAAGATGACTTTTTTAGATACCTGCAAGGTAGGCATTATTTTAATCAGAACCTGAAAACAGTTTTGAAAGGAGGGCAGTTGGGCCCTGTAGAAGTATTTTGGACATTATGTGAATCCACAGCATGTAATAAAATAATCTCAAAACTTTACAACAGTATCCAAACATCTAAACACAACGGTATAGATTATATTAGGAGGAAATGGGAAAATGAAGGTAATATTTTGATTTCGGTGGAGAGTTGGGAGGCAATCTGTCAGCTACCATGTATTACGACGGCATGTGGCGGGAATTTTGTTGGAAAAACCTGGTGAGATTCTTCCTCACACCTGTTCAGAATCGTCACCGGGGAGGTGGCGACGCATGTTGGAGACTCTGTGGGGTAAATGGGGCAAATCACTACCACATCTTTTGGAGTTGTCAGGTAATCAGGAGCTACTGGGAAGAGTTACATATGCATATAAATAATATATTCAGATCAAACATCCCCCTTACATGTGAAACTCTGTGTCTGGGTGATATCGTTTTCTGTAATTGGTCAAGAAATAATACAAAGTTACTGGCCATATTACTGGCCGCAGGTAAAAAAGCCATTACCAGAAAATGGTTGAAAGTCGACTCACCGACCATTGAAGAATGGATCGATATTATTCATGGAATTTATATAATGGAAAAATTATCGTTTTCCCTCAGGGTGCAAAAAGACACATTTTATAAGCTTTGGTCTAAATGGACAGCATATGTAAAAACAGTGAGACCAGATTTCAATTGATATCCAATTAGGTGTGCCAACATTTTAAAAAGAAATGTGTGTGGATGTTTGTCTCAGGTGATAAAAGCATAATGAGGAGATGAGCCCCCCCCCCCCCCATTTTTCTTTCCTTTTTTTCTTTTTCTTTAATCATCATCGAGAAAATGGAGAACTCGGGAGGACGATGTGGACTGAGATACTTGGACTCTTCTTCATTATTGGTTTCTGTTCTTTCTCTATTCATTTTATTTAATGAAAGACAATGAGGATAGGTCCAAGGATACTGTAAAAATGTACAAGTGAAATGGTGTCTACCCATGTGTTTTCCAAATAAAAAGTTAATTACAAAAAAAAAAAAAAAGACGTTGGCGAAACGTTGAGGACGCACTTTATTGTCCCGAATCTCCTGAGAATCTTGGTCAGGTCTTTTTCTTGTTTGAGACCGTGATACAGAGAAGTCTCAACTTTGGAGTCCACCAAGGTTGAGAAGTGGAATCGAAACGTCGATGGCGAGCCTCCCAGTCGAATTCTGAGCTCTACCGCCATTCCTGCGAATGCTGTGGTAGGATTGTGTCAGTCCCACTGACCGACACCAACAAGATTCTTCAACATTCAAGAGTTACATTCCCCGACTTGACTATTTCCCCCGACTATATTTGACTTGAACATTGAATGGACACAACAGGCTCCGGAAAGAACTTTCTTCTGCAAGAGACACTTTTATTTTCTTAGTTTGGGCCCATAGGTTGTGATGTGCACTTTTTCAGTTTTTGAACTAAAAGTTCATGTTTAGCTAAATTACTTGTGTGCTGTGGTTATTGCTATATTCTTAGCTCCTACGAACCTAGAGGTCCAGACATGTACATACCTTGAAGTGGGTTACATGTACATCCATGAAGTGTTTGTGTGTGAGCTCATCTTCCTCTTCTACATGATTCAGGTCTCCGTGGTGGAAACGGTATCGTCTGTATAGCCGGTGAACTTGCACCCCCTCCCCCCCCCCAAGCTAAACGACCTCTGTTGTGTGTTGTGGTATGAATGCTGTAAACGTGACCTTCAGCCTGTCACCACGCCAGGAGGAGTGAGACGAGTCCCTGAATAGTTGTGAGAACACAGCGACTGCTAGGAGCTATTATAACATATACGTCTTTTTATGTAAACATGGATGAGTAATGATTGTGAGAGGGGCTCATCCTCCCACACCGTTGGGAGCCCTGTGCTGCTTTGTATTCGGTGTAGAAAGTATGCAGTCAAAAGGCTCATGCACTGTTTGGAAAGCTCACAGTTTCAGCTGCATTTTATTCTTATAAAAAAAAAAAAAAAAAAATCTGAAGTGTTTCAAGACATGACCCAAAAACCAAGTCCTGAAGTCAATGGAGGGAGCGATGATGCTAATGCTAGTTACTGCTGAGTCATGAAGAATGGGCCCGTTCACACCGGCCCCGTTTGATGTGGACCAGAATTCACTTCAGGGACTTTATGGGAAAGTCCGCTTCCTTTGGGCTATGCTGTGAACGCTCCTCTGAGCTTTGGTCCACTTGCAAGTAAATTATCTGTGGGCTTTCCTGCACCAGAGCGAGAGGACGTGACGGAGCGCAGTGCATTTTGAGTAATAAACAAACAGCTGACGATGCAAATCCGAAGACGCAGACACAAAAAGAAAAAGTTGGAAAATATCTCGTCGACAGAGAGTGGAGTAGTGAGGAAACTTGTACAAGCCCTCGTCTTCATACATTAAAAACAAAACTGTTGGTCTACAGTACTTATGTTGGGTTCAAGAAATACTAATGATTAAATATTACACTGATTCACATAGAAAACCTGTTGCACGGTTAAAAAAGCTGATAATTTAGCATTTACTTTGCCTTTTTAGTTTCATTTTATTTCTATTTGACTCGTAGAGACATTAAAATAGTTGACATTATGTATATTTCACAACTGGCGTCTCTGTGAGGGTTTGAGTTTGACTGCAGTACTTTAAAATGACCACTAGGTGGAAGACCAGGCTTAGTCTTAAATCAAAGAGAACTTGATGGAATAATGTCTTTAGTGAGATTATTTATACATCGATATTACTTTATCCACTGTAAATCCACCATGTATGTGTTTGTTTCAGGCATAACGTTCATAACGTAACACTTTGTGGTAAAGTAGACCCCTGAAACGTCGAGAAACTCTCTGGTAGTGGCAACAATCAGTTGGACTGATGGGACTCAAATAGTGAGAGGGACGTTGGAGAAGGAGTGACGACAACAAGCAACCATACTGATTCCTCGGAGAGACCTTAAAGTGACTTTCAGTGTGCAAGACGTGTTTTTCTTCGCTGAAAGGCGGAGGTTTTCGTCAGCCCAGATACGAGGCTTTTGCTGCTCTTCTCCAGCAGTCATGATGGGGGAGGTTCTGTAAAGTGGAGGGGGGATGTACATGGGGTGGGTGGGCTGGTATTTGTGGGAACATAAATTGGGGTGTCTGTGGGTTTAAGGGCTCTTTATGTTCACAGGCAGTGCTAAAAGTTATTTATTTAATCTGGTCATTGTGTGTCTGGAAGGACATTCAAATAACATTTAGCCGTCTTATTCTTTTATGGGTTGAGTAAATGCCAAATCACTTGATGAATCCAGCACATTCACTGGTTTGAATGAGTTGCAGTTTGAAGTTTTGCAATATCCAGTTAAAAATGACACTGCGGTATTTACAAGTATTTTATTGCAACAAAGTCTTCATGTCACAACAGTTACAACACAGTCGTCATGTATGACACCTTGAGTGTCCATCACGCCAAAGATGAAGGCCAGATTTACAACCTCGGGGCCTGCTGGGCTCTCTGCCTGCTCATTTCCATCCTCCTCACGATCCAGCTTCCATGGCAATACACACATGGAGTGGTCAAGGCGGTTTGGGGGCGGGTCTCCTTGAAATTTCATTACCATCCATCTGCTTTTGTCTGTCACAAAGAATAGGATTAATATGCACAGCATAATTTTATTTAGCAGTTAAGTTAAAAACCATAAAAGTAGAGTACCAGTGTTGAATCTGTACATGGAGTTAGTGGCTCCATCTGCTGTCATTCCTCCAAAAGTATAGATGTTCTTGCCCAGCACCAGAGCTGAGTGGGCTGCTACTCCGGGGGGGATGGCTCCTTTCATTTGCACTTTCTCCCACTTCATGTACCCTGTATAGAGATGGTAGTTCTCAAACATTTCCAAGTATAAAATCACCTACTAGATGTTCAATCTGAGATGAATGCAAAACACTCCTGGAACTGCAGGTGGACTGTTGCCTGTGTCAAGAAAGTACATATCATTGTAGAATTTGTCTTCAGTTATTCCTCCATGTATGTAGATCCTTGAACCCACCGCTGCAATAATGTGGCCGTGTCGGGCTGGTGGGTGTCTTCCATGTGTTTCTGGTTGGGACCAAGAGGAAGACACTGGAAAACAGAATTTGTAGGTGTTATTGAAACAAACATAATGTTGCAGTGGAATAAAGTCCAATTTTCAGACTATTTAAATAGACGTAAAGTAAGTATGTGAAATATCAATCTTAATATAATACACCTACATATATAATACAGAGTCGGCTTGTTTTAGATAAAGCAGACATCTTTCTGAGTAAAGTTGGGACATAGCAGGCATACAATAACACTGTCATTCTGGTCACTTAAGTGAGTTCTTAATTCTTTCCATTTTTGCACTCGGCCAGTAAAAATGTGAATTAGCAAAATGAGTGATCTAAGATCTTTGACAAAATATCTTGTGTGGAAAAGAACTTCTCGTTTCTCTGAGGATAAGTAGCAAATTGACGCGACACAAACCCGCATCAAAGATGTGAACTTTAGAGTCTGAGACGGGTGCGGCTCCAATTTCTCCACCAGAGAAGACGTACAGTCGGTCCCCCACGCAGGCTGAGTTAGTATGGAATGTCCTTGGACTGGGGAGTTCTCCATTTGCAGGTACATTTTTCTAGCAAGGTTTTTTATCTGAACAAAAAATGTACAGATTGAGCCATTTTAATTAAATCTGTGGTAACACACGGAGTACAATCAAGTTTGGAAGTAATTGGAAAGTACAGATTACTAATCTTTTAGGCATCAGGCATCCTTCCTTTTATCTTGACATGAATCATCTGTAACCATGTTATTAAAATTTAGGTTTACAGGGGAGGGGGCTGGAGTCCAGTTCAGAGACATTATCTCCCCGCGGCGCCGCTTAAAATATTCCCGAGCAACGGGATGGCTGCTGCGAGGAGAGGGAGAATGAAACCGTCCATCTGGTGCATAAGAACGCGCTGTTTACGTTTTAAACCGTTTTTTATTATTATCCGTGAGTAGTTTAATGATTTTTTTCTGGCGCTTCAGCTTTTTAAATCGCGGGGGTGATAGAGGAATGTTTCCTTTGAGGAGGTTAGAAGCAATCTCACACAAAGCCTGCAGAAAGTCGGGAGAGCTGTGAACAAGTATATCTTTACACTTCTGCGGGGTTGAGTTATACAGAGCCTTCAATAGCGGAGCATTCCTCCTAATCCTTGCCGACATGGTGCCCTACCTCTCCTTTGGAATGTAAACAGCGGGTAGCTCGCCGGAAATGCACCTGTCCTCAAGTCTGTAGCGGTCTGGACACAATGGCGTTAGATCAATGATTAACTAGCCGTGCGGAGTTTTCGTAGCGTCTTCAAAACTCTCTAAGAAAAACTTTTTATTTGAAGGGGAGATTTGGTGAGCGAGAGTGTTTATTCGCAGCCTGTCATGAGGGTTTTTAAACAGCACCAGATAATTACTATTTAAACTAATGGTGCGGCTGAATCTCCCTTGATGAAACACGTTCTGCGATATCATAAAAACACTTATACATTTATGGTGTCTGTACTGTGTAAATAATTTGGCTACTTCAGGATGATCTGAAGCTTGAAAAATCATGTCGTCGAGCACAACCAGATGTCTTTGGTCCGGAGGAAACAGCTCTGCATCTTCAAAGGAGTCGGGGAGACCTTTGACAAATTTTATGTTTTTATTCATTTTCATCAGTTCCTCATACATTTTCTGAAAAGAAGTATAAATCCAAACAATATTTACAGGTACAGTATCCATAGCATACGGAAGGTTTTTAATGACATTTTTGACAAAATATGTTTTTCCCGAACCGCTCAGGCCAACGATCGGACATGAAAAAGGCGTTTTAAATCTATGGTCGAAGCTAATCTCCATAGCATAAGGGTGTGACATATTTTTTCTCTCTCTCTCTCCAGGGGGGAGCCTGCTCCCTTTTGTCTGTCTGTTTGTTTTTGTTTTTAGAAGCCGAATGGTAGAGTTTTTCCGTCAGGAAAAAGTCTTCTCTTGTCATAGACGACCCTGAACTTTTATACAAATGACGAGTTTCTTAGCAGGAAACCGTTTTTATCCCGTCTGATAGTATGCTGTGGGACCCCCAGGCTCCCTCCCCCGGGATGATTCAAATGGTCTTCCACCAGATCTCTGAAAGTGTCAAAATTAACTCTTTCAGAGCACTCTCGAGTCTGGGTGATGCCTTTCACGAGGATGTTGACCTTTCCTCGCTCACGAGTCTGGTATGCGTAGCTTTTGGGCCCCGCTGCAGCAAATTCCTGAATCGTGTCACCTCCCAGCTCATCCGTCAAATCCACCAGATAATTACCCAGCTCCAGAGGGGTCTCACCATCTCTCATCACATACACCAAGCTGTCGGTGTCAGTGTAAAGAACTCGCTCCTGCAGCCTCTCCAGATAACCGTACAGTTTCAGCCGCGCGTACGCTGTCGTGAACGCTGCAATGAAAATAGTGTCTGTACGGTTAGGACGGGTAATGCACCGACTGTTATAATCCCACTGGATCATGGCCGTGTCGTTGTTTACAAATGTAAAATAACTGACACGGTACTGCCCAGAAAAGAGATAACTGAAAAAATCTTCGGGGTCAGTGATGAGTTTTGTCTGGGATAAATTGCTCCTCTGAGCAAACTTACCTCAGAAGCTGTTGAGACAGAGTTTTGCAACTTGACGTTTGGCAGGGTTCACCTCAATCTTGTCAGCCTCCAGCTGAATGCCCTGCTTCTCTTTGTACTCATGGATGTATCTGGCTCTGCTCTCTTCATCTGTGGCTTCTGCGGGGTAACCTGAAGCCTCCTGCTTGCCCTTCAGAAAAGTGTGAATATAGCCCTCAAAGATAGAGTCACTGCGCTCGTCAAAATGCCAAACTTCTGTGATTTTAGCAACTCTGTAGCTGAGTTCTAACGCCTTGTTGAACTCGACCGAGACCCAAACCCCCGTCAGTGCACACGCCTTGTCGTCATGGCTGCAGGGCCCGTTCTGATTGTTTGTCTCTGCGCATGTGCGACAGAGGGTGAAGAGCAGCTTGCCGCTCTGAGATTTGTGGAGGAGAACCGGATGATAGAGGCCCCATGGCGGGTACACCAGGGCTCTAATCAAACCAAAGCAATTTTGCGGAATGTCAAAATCTCTGTGGATGATGGTGGGGTGACCCAGGGGGTAAGGGAAACTACAGTTCACATACGGGTAGAGGGAGGTGACGTCTACGTAATACACAGATTCTGCAGGCTGCGCAGAATACCTCAGCATCAGGGCGCTGGTCCTACCCCCGAAAAGAGCCCTGCGGGGGGAGAGAGGCTCCGGAAAATCTAGCTCCCTCAGAAAACCGGCCACTCTGGGATCAGACCTTTTCATCTCGCTCCACTCATGGTCCCACAAAACAAAGGTCCGCACCCCGAATTCTGATGTCAACCTACGCACCTTCTCCTGAGAAACTGCGTACAGCTCCTCAAAAGTGATGCCAGTGAGCTGGTTGGTTCCCTGTGGTAAAAAGCAAACGTTGCAGCCGTGGAAAAAGCAGCCTTGAAACTCCCATGCATATTCGACACCTCCAATCTGCGCATAACCATCCACAAAATACAGGCCTATCTGCTTCTCACCACAGTTCAGAGCATGCTGGATGAAAATGTTACTGTTGTGCGCAACCCACTCTAACCACTGAATGGAGGCGTTGGAGGGTTTTGAATTGGCGTCGGTAATCGTCGGCGGTGGGGATCACCAATGTTTTTGGAGGCAGAAGCTTTGTCAGAAACACTTTCATGCACGCGGATGCGATTGTTATGCGGCTGTGTCGGAGAGAAACTGATCTCTGAACCTGACACCCCTCAAAGAGGATTTTCACATCGTTTAAACAATAAAACCGAGCCTCTTTTTCAAAGTCAAATACACCCCCGGACACTGTTCCGTACCATTCATTAAACTCTGCCCGCTGAGTGTTTGACATGCGATCTACACCGTATTGGGACTGGTGGGGGTACGGGCCCACGTATTTTAAATGCCCCGGCAAGCTAAATTTGTGGGGGAAGTGCCCTTTCGCCAGATTAGCAAATCCCAGAGCTTTAGGGAAATCGCTGAGAGCCATGCTGAGAAAAGATAGCGAGTCGATGAATCTCAGCTGATAGTCCTGTTCTGTCATATTAAGGATTTTACCGCCTTGTAGAACGAGGGAGGGGTTGATCCCTAATTTTATCATGGCGTTTATGACCAGGTAGGGAGGGAGGAGGGGGATGGGGAGGGACGTAGCCCGTCCCTCCCCCCACCCTCTCCCCCCACTACTGCTCTCACCTCCTCCCCCTCCGCTAGGAAGGCCTCTCCCCATCTAAAACTAAATCTAACCCCCCCCCCAAACTAAACGCCTCTGTTGTGTGTTGTGGTATGAATGCTGTAAACGTGACCTTCAGCCTGTCATCACGCCAGGAGGAGTGAGACGAGTCCCTGAATAGTTGTGAGAACACACTTCCAGGAGCTATTATAACTTATACGTCTTTTTTTGTAAACATGGATGAGTAATGATTGTGAGAGGGGCTCATCCTCCCACACCGTTGGGAGCCCTGTGCTGCTTTTTGTTCAGTGTAGAAAGTATGCAGTCAAAAGGCTCGTGCACTGTTTGGAAAGCTCACAGTTTCAGCTGCATTTTATTCTTATTAAAAATTTTAAAAAAAATCTGAAGTGTCTCAAGACATGACCCAAAAACCAAGTCCTGAAGTCAATGGAGGGAGCGATGATGCTAATGCTAGTTACTGCTGAGTCATGAAGAATGGGCCCGTTCACACCGGCCCCGTTTGATGTGGACCAGAATTCACTTCAGGGACTTTATGGGAAAGTCCGCTTCCTTTGGGCAACGCTGTGAACGCTCCTCTGAGCTTTGGCCCACTTGTAAGTAAATTATCTGTGGGCTTTCCTGCAGCATGGAGCGAGAGGACGTGACGGAGCGCAGTGCATTTTGGGTAATGAAACTCACTGTGCAAATCTGAAGACGCAGACACAAAAAGAAAAAGTTGGAAAATATCTCGTCAATAGAGTGTGGAGTAGTGAGGAAACTTGTACAAGCGCTTGTCTTCATACATTAGGAACAAAAAACAAAACTGTTGGTCTACAGTACTTATGTTGGGTTCAAGAAATACTAATGATTAAATATTACACTGATTCGCATAAAAAACCTGTTGCACAGTTAAAAAAACTGATTTTAGTATTTACTTTGCCTTTTTAATTTAATTTAATTTCTATTTAACTCGTAGAGACATTAAAATAGTTGACATTATGTATATTTCACAACTGGCGTCTCTGTGAGGGCGAGAGTTGACTGCAGTACTCTGAAATGACTACTCGGTGAAAGACCAGGCTTAGTCTTAAATCAAAGAGAAATTGATGGAATAATGTCTTTCGTGAGATCATTTATACAGCGATATTACTTTATCCATTGTAAGTTCTGCGTCTAAGTGTTTGTTTCAGGCATAACGTTCATAACGTAACACTTTGTGGTAAACTAGACCCCTGAAACGACCCCCGGTGGGGTCCTCAGGATGTCCAGGTGCCCTGGGTGTGCCTGCAGTTCACCAGGTAAACAAGATCCACTCGGCTCACCTGGAAAAGTAGTAGAAAAGGTGTGTTAGACAGGAATGATGATCCTCGCCGCCCCTGATTGCCTCCTCCATTATTCAGTGTTTCTCTACAATCTTTTCTTGCCCTGCACACACAGGGTTTTTTGTTTTTTTTGTTTTTTCTTAAATGCTTTCATCTGACCCACATGGAAAGAACCTATATAAACATATGTTTTAATATAGGTTTTGATATAGGTTTTTAATATATGTGACATATATAAAATTGGTCGTTTTCCTATATTATATGCAACATAAATGTGTACACATACATGTGCATACAGGTACCTATATAGGTACATATATGCATGTATATATGTGTGCATATATGCACCTATATGTTCGGCCCCGGCTATTCCCTCCTTACGCCCACGCGCTGGAGATAGATGCCTCTAATGTTCGTTAATTACAGCCCAACATCTCTGATGAGGCACGCACACTCCGGAGAAACCGTCGTTTGCAGAGTGGCGACTCGGTAAATGTCCCGTTCGTTTGACAAACTAAACTCTGATACTGAGAGAAAGATTTGTTTGTTCTTCCGTGTAAGATAAGAACTGAGGATAGTGACCAGAGGTAGGACTGGATGTCCTCTCTGACCCCCAGTCGGGGGTTAAAACCATAAGGTTTCAGGTTTGTTATATTTCTGACCGTTATCCTTCACTTCACTCGGCAACGATCCATCTGAGCGAGGAGGAGGAGGAGGTCCCTCGAGTCTCTCTCGATATAAATGAGCCAAAGTTTGAATGGATGACCCTTTTCCCACATGGAAAGAACCTATATAAACATATATGTTTTAATATAGGTTTTGATACAGGTTTTTAGTATATGTGACATATATAAAATTGGTCGTTTTCCTATATTATATGTACATAAATGTGCATACAGGTACCTATATAGGTACATATATGCACATATATATGTGTGCATATATGCACCTATATGTTCTTCTTGCATAATTGTTTTTTAGTTAGTTCTTAGTTATTGCCTTGATGATGTATGACAGTTGCCAAAGTGAGATATATAGGCTATATATATTAACCAAAAAAAAAATCCCCTCTCGCCCTCTGCGGGCGGTCACCTGTTTTTCTATTCCAAGCTCGGGTCCTCTACCAGAGGCCTGGGAGCTTGAGGGTCCTGCGCAGTATCTTTGCTATTCCAAGTACTGCACTTTTCTGGACTGAGATGTCCGAGGTTGTTCCAGGGATCTGCTGTAGCCACTCCTCCAGTTTGGGGGTTACTGCCCCGAGTGCTCCGATTACCACGGGCACGACTGTCACCTTCACCTTCCAAGCCCTCTCCAGCTCCTCTCTGAGCCCTTGGTATTTCTCAACTTTCTCGTGTTCCGTCTTTCTGATGTTACCATCACTTGGTATTGCTACATCCACCACCACGGCTTTCCTCTGCCCTTTATCAACCACCACGATGTCTGGTTGGTTCGCCATTACCATCCTGTCTGTCTGTATCTGGAAGTCCCACAGGATCTTGGCTCGGTCATTCTCCACCACCTTTGGGGGTGTCTCCCACTGTGACCTTGGGGTTTCCAGCCCATAATCCGCACAGATGTTTCGGTACACTATGCCAGCCACTTGGTTATGGCGTTCCATGTATGCTTTCCCAGCCAGCATCTTGCACCCTGCAGTTATGTGCTGGATTGTCTCAGGTGCCTCTTTGCACAGTCTACACCTTGGGTCTTGTCTGGTGTGGTAGATCTGGGCTTCTATGGCTCTGGTGCTCAGAGCCTGCTCCTGTGCAGCCAGGATGAGGGCCTCTGTGGTGTCCTGTAGGCCAGCCCACTCTAGCCATTGGTAGGATTTCTTGAGATCAGCCACTTCAGTTAAGTTCCGGTGGTACATCCCATGTAGGGGCTTGTTCCATGATGGTCCCTCTTCCAGCACCTCCTCATCTCGCCATTGTCTGAGACTTTCGTTGAGTATGTCGTCCGTTGGAGCCCTGTCCTTGATGTACGTATGGAGCTTGGATGTTTCATCCTGGATAGTGGCTCTCACGCTCACTAGTCCTCGGCCTCCTTCCTTACGGCTAGCATACAGTCTCAAGGTGCTGGATTTGGGATGGAACCCACCATGCATGGTGAGGAGCTTTCGTGTCTTAACATCTGTGGTCTGTATCTCTTCCTTTGGCCACCTTATTATACCCGCAGGGTACCTGATCACTGGCAGGGCGTAGCTGTTTATTGCCCTGGACTTGTTCTTGCCATTGAGCTGGCTTCATAGGACTTGCCTCACTCGCTGGAGGTATTTGGCCGTTGCCGCTTTCCTTGTTGCCTGTTCAAGGTTGCCATTTGCCTGTGGTATTCCCAGGTACTTGTAACTGTCCAAAATGTCTGCTATTGTTCCTTCTGGGAAAGTGAGACCCCTTCAGTGTGGACTACCTTGCCTCGCTTTGTCACCATCCTACTACATTTCTCGAGCCCGAATGACATCCCAATGTCATTGCTGTAGATCCTGGTGGTGTGGATCAGAGAGTCTATGTCCCTTTCGCTCTTGGCGTACAGCTTGATGTCATCCATGTAGAGGAGGTGACTGATCGTGGCCCCGTTCCTGAGGCGGTATCCGTAGCCAGTCTTGTTGATTATTTGGCTTAGGGGGTTCAGACCTATGCAGAACAGCAGTGGGGACAGAGCATCACCTTGGTATATGCCACATTTGATGGACACTTGTGCAAGTGGCTTACCATTGGCCTCAAGGGTGGTTTTCCACAACCGCATCGAGTTTGCAACGAACGCTCTTAGAGTCCTGTTGATGTTGTACAGCTCCAAGCATTCAGTGATCCATGTGTGTGGCATTGAGTCGTAGGCTTTCTTGTAATCAATCCAGGCAGTGCACAGGTTGGTATTGCGGGACCTGCAGTCTTGGGCGACTGTTCTGTCAACTAGGAGCTGGTGTTTGGCTCCTCTGGTATCTCTACCAATGCCCATCTGTCCTTTGCTCATGTATTGATCCATATATATGTATATATATGTGTGTGGAAATAAAGAAGCAGTACAGGAGACCTATATGGCCTGTATATTCACATATATGCACCTCAATTTTGCATATATGTGGCATATATATGCATATAAACTGCTTATAGGTTCTAATGTGGGTTCTAATGGAGAAAGACGTGTCGTTTGCTGGACGTGGCCTCAAACGACAGTTCTGGGGTGATCGATGCACGCAGGGCTGGAGACGAGACCATCGGAGGCCGTCGCTCCTCGTCGTTTCCAGCAGTGAGGTCCAGACGGTGGACGTCGTGTACCAGAGATAAAGTGACCGTGGTCTCCGCGTGACGCTCTTTAATCTTTATTTTGACAGCAGATAGCGGCGTTCTCACGGCGGAGACGCGTCCATGAAGACGTGGGAATTTAACACCCCTGTCTCCGGGACACGGCTGAGCGGATTACGGTCCAGGCAGAAGGTCGTGACGATCTCCACTGATGTTTCTGTCAGTTTCCACGGTGGCACAACATCGTGTGTCGTAACGCGTCTGTGGCGTTCACTCGAGGAGCCTAAGACCCTCATTTACCTTCAATACTGCCTCAGTTTTTGTTTGTTTTTATAGATTCAACAAGCTGCTTAAACTTTCCCCAGAGGAAAATGGACACATTTAGTCAATAAAATAAATAGAAAGGGGAGAAAAGTGAATCGATAAAAAAAGAGGAATGTAAAATATTGTTTGATAACCTTGATCATGATTATTATTTTGAGATGGTTTTCTTTTCTTTTCCAATTTAAAATCATGTATTAATATATTTTAGGATCATACCCAGTGGAATAATAAGTTTAATGCTTAAAATCCCAGAGAATCAGCTCTTCAAGCAATTAGAGTCACCAATCATTAAATAATATGTATTTCAAGGATAAATTTACTTTTGAATTTCATTTCGTTTCATTTTGACCTTCAGTAAAAATTTCGGTTATTTTTCAAACTTTAAATTCTGATGCTTTTGTCGATTTTAATAAAGGTTGTCTATCGAAATGATAAGTCAGCAGGGAACAGGGACGTTGGTCAGAGTTGATGGGAAAAGCCAGGGCAATCTTGGAAGAAAACCTGTTGGGAGTCTGCAAAAGACTTGAGACTGGGGCAGAGGTTCACCTTCCAGCAGGACAACCATCCTAAACGTAAAGCCAGGGCTACAATGGAATGGTTTAAAACAAAACCTATTCATGTGTTAGAATGGCCCAGTCAAAGTTCCGACATAAATTCCATCGAGAATCTGTGGCAAGATCTGAAAACCGCCGTTCACAAACGCTCTCCATCTAATTTGACTGAGCTTGAGCTGTTTTGCAAAGAAGAATCTCAGTCTCTAGATGTGCAAAGCTGGTAGAGACATACCCCAAAAGACTTACAGCTGTAATTGCAGCAAAAGGCGGTTCCACAAAGTATTGACTCAGGGGGAGGCTGAATATTTTTGCACTTTTCGTTTTTTTTTTTTGTGAAAAAAATGTTTGTCATGTATAATTTTCTTTGTACTTCACAATTGTGTGACACTTTGTGTTGGTCTTTCACATAAAATCCCAATAAAATGTATTTATGTTTGGGGCATGTGATGTGACAAAATGTGGAGAAGTTCAAGGGGTGTGAAGACTTTTGCAAGCCACTGTATCTGTTTCAGTCCAGCTGACAGAGAAACAGATGGATGTTCAGTTCATAAATGTGAACCTTCCAAAAAGCCAGCGTCTGAAACGGTGAATACAGCTTTCAGTGAACATGTTCCGTGGGACCGTCATGTCGGTGTCAGCAGCGTAGGCATATTGACTCTTCAGGTACGCTTGATTAAACACCTTGTTCTTATCAACCAGGCAGGCACCTAAGTGACTTTGGCTCTGAATCTGGTAGACAGCAACACCAGAGACAGAGCCAGGTTCACCACAGACAATGGGAGGGATCCAACATTCTGACTCCCTTTCGGAAACATATAGGGATCACAATGCGTTTTTGCCTTCTGGTGAACCATATCTCTTCTCCGCAGGACTTCATCATTTTTCCAGACTTTCTTGTCAGGGTCTACAGGGCTGACAGTGATTTTTGGAATCAAGTTGTCCCCGATGTTCTTCATGGAGTTCCATCGTGTTGGCAGATTTTTGGGCGCAGGAACCCTCCTGTTGTCTGTCTTGCTTCTGAAAACTCTGTCGCAGGTTCTAGTTTTTCCTCTGGCCAAAGTGTACACAGTTCACTTCTTACCGAGCAGTTCCATGGAGTTTGGAGAACCACGTCTCTAATGGTCGGCAGAGGCAGTAGGTGGCAGGCAGGGACCATTTCATCTCTGATGGCTCCGTGAGCCAAGAAAATAATGTCAACTTCAGGGCTGTGGTTCTTTTCCCTCCTCCTCCTCAATCTTTTCTATAAAGAAATTAACGATCTTTTGGAGGTCGAGAAGTAGTCAGACTGTGAATTTTTTATGAGCCATTCGTGAACTATGTCATTATCACAGTACTCCAGTGCGAGCTTCAGAAGAATTTCTTCCATCAGTATTCTACAAAGGATCAATTAAACAGGCTTTCAGGAAACAAGGTACTTTCGCAATACTCACGCCGAGGCAATGTCAACTAACTGACGAACTAACTCACTGACTAATAGCAGGGATTATATCACAAATGTACTTCAAAGAATATCAAAGTATAACATTGCAACTGTGACTGCTTTGAACTTTACATGAAAGCCACGTAGCCCACTTATTCGTGTGTAAGAAGAAATCCTCTCCACAAACACAGTATCAGCTGGATGCTTGAGGGCAGAGGACACAAACATCTGGATGTTGGAGAGAATCGGATCCTCTCTGCTGTTTCCTTCTCCCGAGGTTCTGCAGAAGGCTGTTTGCAGTCACACACTCCTCATGAAGCTCATCCATAGAGATTATTTGGCCAATGGAGATTAGAAGTACCCAGTCTTTGTGTTTTAATAAATGAAAAATACTACTCAAATATGTGTCATTTGTGTATTTGAATATGTGTTGAAGCTGGCAAAGCACCAGCCACATTTTGTTCACATGCCTTGTTATTATTTGCTGAATTCAGCATCACATCACTAAGATAATAATGGACAGCAGCTTCAATATTTAATTTGTGTTTATACATGTAAGATACATTAAAAGTAGTGCTGTCAATCGATTAAAAAAAAAAAAAAAACCTCATTAATTGTGCAAATTTCTGTAATTAATTACCTTGTTTTTTTTTACTGAAGACTGAAGCTTGTAATGATATTTCTTAAGGGAAAACCACAGAATTCATGTCGATTCAGCACACAGAGACTATATTTAAATTCAAAGACTATCTCATGACATCCTTTTAGCTTTGCATGAAACTGTTTTTCTCCAAGATTAGCAAAATTATAAAAACACAAATAAATGAATTAATAAACATCTGGGTTTTTGTTAGAGGGCAGGTCCAACACTTTGACAATTTCAATATTTCTAGAAACAAAGTTATGAACTCATTACATGAACAAAGTGCAGTATATACTGCAATTCACTGGATATCAGTAAAGCTTCATACTATTGAGAACCACAATCAAAAAGTTTTTCTTCAACCTCAATGCAACTCTCAAAACATGTGTCCATTACTATTTTCATCAGTTTTAATTCTGCTTTTAACTTCTATTCCTTCTATGTGGCAAAACTGACTCTAAATTCAAAGTCACAAAAAACAAAATATCATTGTGAAACTGCTCAAACTGCTGTAATGCTAAAATTGATTGAAATACTCAATATCTTAATATGTCAGCAGCTCTTCGTCAATGATTTTGCAACATAAATACAGCTAAATAGTAGTAGCAGAATATTACCCCATATCTCTTCATAATATTTGGTATCTTTAACTCTGTAATGCATATACATTTTTGGAGGGCTCCTGACTGATTTAATCTGACTAAAAGAAGAAGGTTGTTCACTGGAAGTTTGGATATACATTTGATAAATTATAAAAGATTTCAAGTGTACAGTGTTTTGTTTAAGGATGTTATTTATTTATGATGTGGTGATTTTAAAACAAACTGTATTTAAAGTCCGTGGCGTACAAACATAAACAAATCAGTCATTGCAACAAAGTTTACAACAAAGATTATGACAGTAAAATAAAGAAAGAATAAAATAAAATAGAAAAATTATAATAATAAATAACATAAAAGAACAGCGGAGTGTGGCATACTTTATAGTCGTGATATGTCGTGTAAAATGTAAATTATATATGATAATATTTAAGCAATGTGGACGTTTTGATGGGACGATATGGAGTTTTGATGTGTTGCACCTCCTATCCGGCAGGTGCCGCTGTCTGCACTCGTGTATCAGAGAAACTTCCGGTCCCAGGGCGCATGCGTGGCTCCAAGGCGATCGCCATGAGATAAAAGTTCATGTTTGGATAATTCTTGGGTCGAGTTCTGTAGTTTTTAATTTAATTTAAGTATATTTAGGAAAATATTAAATCCCTCCGGAGAGCGGGACAGACACACGGAGCAAGAGACAGCTGGACAAGAGGACGCAGTGTCAACAGAGGGACGTGTGGTGAGTTTGCGATACATGGAAATAAATGCTGTGTTTATATCTGTTTGTCCATCTCTCTCTCGCCATATGTCTCTGTCTGTGTGTCCAGTGATGGACCTAGTCTGTCTTCAGACTGACCTGGGATTGTCTTTTCGTCCCTCTGTCCAGACCCCCAGGATTTAGAACTAACCCTCTGTCTCTGTACTCTGTTGTCTGTCCCCCAGCTTCAGTCACGAGCAGAAACAATAAACGGCATATAAAGCGATGTGAGGACATTAATTTGGACTCGAACATTAAATGTTCAGGAGAGCTTGTCCTCTCAACATGACGTTTAGGTCCTGCGTGGTTTCGATGTCCCCCACTAGCAACACACCTGAGTTATGAGTGTTTTGGGTTGTTTTTTTTCACAAGCTTCATCATGACGTCATCATTAGACTCTGGCGTCCTGAAGCAGGGACCTTTGGACACCTCTATATTAGGAGGGTCTGTTCTCCAGCCTCTGGCGTCCGTCTGAATCTGTCTCTGCTGATGTCCGTCAAAGCCAGAGACAACCAAAAGCAGGGAGTTAACCCACTGTCCTCTGTCCTCTGACGTCCTGGTTCTCCTCACGAGTTGGACAGTCCGCTGTCATGTGTGATCGCTTCTGTGAAAGTGAGTGTCCTGTGGTGTCCCCCTGCAGAGACCCCCCCTGGACACTGTGAGGACTCCGAGGCACGCCACCATGACAAGTGTGAGTACAGAGTCCCGGGGTGCGTCCTCATACTCCCTCCTATCTCCTTTCCCATTGACTTTTCTTTAACCCCCGGAAGTGTTTTAAGTGGCCATGATAAGGAGCGTTGGGATTCTCACTGAGGAAAGGAGGCTCAATGCTTCCTTTGGAGCCTCCTTTAGCCTAGGAAACACTGATGCTTCCTTTAGCCTAGGAAACACTGATGCTTCCTAGTTTAGCCTATGAAACATTGATGCTTCCTTTAGAGCCTCCTTTAGCCTAGGAAACACTGATGCTTCCTTTAGCCTAGGAAACACTGATGCTTCCTTTAGCCTAGGAAACACTGATGCTTCCTTTAGCCTAGTAAATACTGATGCTTCCTTTACCAGAGGAGACCAGCTCAAGCTGCCCCACAATTCCTTGCAGTGACCATATTTAAAGGGCCGGCTCATCGCAGTGTTCAGGGAAACTCAGGATGAGTGAAAGCAGATCATGTTAAGTTAACGATGCAATAATCTGCCTGGAACAACTTGAAATCGTCTAGAACCCAGATCCCAACTCGGAACGTTCTGGATGTTGTAGAACCGACACATTGAAGTACAGTTTTTGTGTTTGATTGGTTCTTTATTCCCCCCCAGCCTTTGATGTACATTTAAAACCTTGTGATATTTGAGATTATATCAGTGTGGGAGACATTTTTGTAGTCCATTTTTGGATATGTGTAGTTTTTTTTCACCTCGGCTGACGTCACTGACCTTCGTGTGTGTGGTGTGTGGTGTGTGGTGTGTGGTGTGTGTGTGTGTGTGTGTGTGTGTGTGTGTGTGTGTGTGTGTGGTGTGTGGTGTGTGAGCAGGTGCTGTGCAGCAGAAGAGCCAGAACCCCGGTCTGGTCCCGGACCTGCTGTCGGCTCCGACCAGCAGCGAGCGGCACCAGTTGATCCTGGCCCAGTTCCTGGGGGAGGTCACGGTGAGTCGGGACGGGGGGACGACTGAAATCCACTAAGTTTGTTTTTTGTTTACATCCTGATGCGGCTCTGCAGTGACAGGTTTGTGATGATGATGATGATGATGCTTCACACTGGTTTCTGATGAAACGTCGTCGTTATTGTTGATGATTTCTGCTGATTTGCGGGCAACAGAATAAAAAAACAAGTAATTTGTGGCTTTTTAAAGAAAAATTATTGTTCAAAACATGCAGTGTAAATCTGTCAAATTCTTCATGTGCCTCAGGATCAGTCAGCGATTGTTCACTGGAGGAAGTTTCATTCAAATTGAGAGTAAAGGAGGTTTTCCTGTTGTCACGTAGTGACATCCAGTGGTGGCCAGTGGTATTGCAGGGTGTGAGCAACTGCTCTCTCTCTCTCTCTCTCTCTCTCTGTCTGTCTGTCTGTCTGTCTGTCTGTCTGTCTGTCTGTCTGTCTGTCTGTCTGTCTGTCTGTCTGTCTGTCTGTCTGTCTCTCTCTCTCTCTCTCTCTCTCTCTTTCTCTCAGGGTAAAGTGGAAGCCGCCTCCTCAGAACAAACCACCCTGACGCTGGCCGACAGCTCCAGCGTGGACTGAGCCGTCCAGCTGCTGAAGAAAGGTCCGGCTCCCCGAGTTCCTTCTCTGTGTCGGGTTTCAGCTCCATCACAGAATGGGTGTCCTCAGAACCACTATAACTTTATTGCCGTAAAGACAACGGGATGCTATAATCAGACTTCTTGGAGCTGCAGATAAATAGGAAAAAAGATTAAAAAAAACGTTTTAAAAACAATTCTTAGATGCATAAAAACGGGTACGTTCGGCGCCAACACAGGATGTGTGTGTGTGTATGCTGTAATTAAAGTTAAGCACACAGGATCCACCGCTACGCAGAGAACAAAGACTTCCTCCAGGGTCTTCCCTGAGATATGTTCAATGACCTGTCTCAGCTCATACGGGTGTTTTATTTGGTCACTAGTGCTTGTTTTACCACTGTGTGGAACACTAATGTGGTTTGAATCAAGATGAACACATGGATTAGTGAATGTTCACAATTGAAATGTTGCTCCTGCGTGTGAGTACGAATCCTTTCGTTGTGTGCTCTCAGGAGTCCATGCTGAAGGGCAGATTTCCCCCGTCTGGCCAGATAGAAGGAGTCACAGCGCTGATCAGTGCCAGTCACGGGAAATACTTCCAGCTGCCAGTGAAGGTCACCAAGTACGACCTGTGTGACCACGGCCGCCCTGCTCCCTACCTGGTCAGTCTGCGCTTTGTCTGCAAGACACTGTGTGTGTGTGTGTGTGTGTCTCAACATGCACAGTGAAGCTCAAGAATCAATTCAGTGGCGCGCAACAACTTGTAACGATACACATTCAAATGCAAACTTGCAGAGCCAAATGTTTGAAACCTGCATTGGGTAGTTGGTTTTCCCACCTCTTTTTATTTCAGCAGTGGACATGATGCATCTGTCCAGGATGAGATTTAACATCACAGGAATAAACTGTCCCTCTAACGGGAATTAAAGCTCCTTCATCAGCAGACCAGACACAGAAATCCTTCATTGAAAACACAAGTGAAGCATCACAAGCTCCCTATAAAGCTTCTCATGTCTCTCTCCACCTCACAGGGCGTGATCTCTCTGGACTCCTTCAGGGAAAAAGGATGCGTCATACCAGACGCAGGGACCGTTCAAGTGGTGTGTTATTATTTTCACAATCTCATTCATAGAAAGAGCTGCTTTCTTCCATATTTTTAAAATCCCAATGTTGTATTTCTATAGCACAACTTCATTGAAGATGACATACAGTTTGACATTATGAGCTTCATTTCTTTGGCACCATGCTGACTAGTTTTTCCCCCTCAGGTGTTGCTGAATCCACAAAAAAACGTGGAGAAGGTGTTCTTGGTGCCCTACGACCTGAGTGACATGCCTTCTGGTCACATGACCTTCCTGCGCCACCGCAGCTTCCTGGTGGCTGTGGAGGACGGGAAGAGGGACGCGTCTCCAGGGGCCGACAGCAACCGAATCCTCCACTCCCTGATTCATCTCAGGTACTACTGACAGTTCACAGGGCTGTGGTGCTCAGTACATGATGTATACACTCAATGCTTTCCTCAATGTCTCCAGAATAATACAGTCGCTGACAAATGTCAAAGCCATGAATGTTGATTTCATCAGCAGACGTCTATTGAGTTCCAATAAAAGATACAGTCTTGTGGTGGACGTGACAATCAAAACTTGGAATGTGTTTTTAAACTGACATGTGTGACATCATGTTGTTGTGCTCCTTTACCTAAAATCCCTAGCGAACATCTTTTGTTTTTTGATGATCAGATTCCAGCGCTCCACATCTGGGAGGCTCTCCTTGAACAATGATATCCGGCTGCTGTTCGACAACAGATCTACCAAGGTGTACACGGGGGGCAAGTACAAGCTGGAATCGTTCACCGACGGGAACGATTCCAGGGAAGAAGCCCCAACTACTGCCCCTGTGTGTGACCCCGTCTGACCTCTCAGTGTTGGGAAGGAGGTGAGGTGTTTCAACTGAGAGGAGGAGCACCTTGTCATGCCCTGCTCCTCTGCAGTCTCATAAGACCTGTTCCATTTTGCTCTGTCGAGCTCTGCACCATCCAACCCTGCCCCGTCCAGCCCTGCTGCATCCAGACCTGCCCCGTCCAGTCCTGCTGCATCCAGACCTGCTGCACCCAGACCTGCCCCGTCCAGCTCTTCCCCATCCAGCTCTGCCCCGTCCAGCCGAGCCCTGTTCCATTTTGCCTAGATGTACCTAGATAGGTACATATATGCACGCATATATTTGTGCATATATGTACCTATATGTTCTTCTTGCATAATTGTTTTTTAGTTAGTTCTTAGTTATTGCCTTGATAATGTATGACAGGTGCCAAAGTGAAATATATAGGCTATATATATGTGGAAATAAAGAAGCAGTACAGGAGACCTATATGGCCTGTATATTCACATATATGCACCTCAATTTTGCCTATATGTGGCATATATACGCATATATGCACATATATCCTCATATAGGTTCTTTCCATGTGGGGAAGCAAACTGTCAGGATATTGAGTGCAGCCTGATGAGCCTCGGCTCGGCCTGCAGAAACCTAAACCTTCATTAAATCTTTAGGGCGTCTGGTCTCCTCCCGTGGGCAGGTCTCCGGTGTCGGGGCGAGTGAGAGTGCCGTAGCCTCTTTACTTAATGTCAACGTTTAGGACCCTCGTCTGCAACATTTCAGGACTAAAAGGGGCCGGATTTACACAATTTACTGCAAATCAAATGTGCCAGGAGCTTAAAAAACAACATGTTTAATATTCAAAAGGAAGATAACAGCTAATAGCCTCATCTAAATTCTACTGTGTAGAATTTGTAGTGTTTTTCTTTTCCTTCGCAGGTTTAGCTATTCATCGTCATTATTTTAGACGTTTTGTCAGTTTTTTCTTTTAATTCTTGGTAAAAAAATGTACCCCAATTTACACAAAGATTTCAAGTGGAAATAGGAAACTTTTGTTGTGTTTTGTGTGTCTGTTTACACGACAACAATGCTTGGAGCCACTACAAATGTAACTTTTTGAAAATGCTCCACCTGAACAAGGGAAAACACAACTTTTCTGAAATGCGGCTCCTGCATGTTGAGCACCATGGCTGTAGAAAACGGTTCTTCTGCACACAAACGTGTAAAAAGACAATAATCTCAATGTTTTCCTCCAGTTGATGGCCACAGTAAATAACAATCCAATTTGGTCATCTGTCCATACGAATGTCTGTGTACCATCATATGTTCATGCTTATTGCGTATTGCACTCTGTCTGCATGTGTGGTTTCATTATAAAAACAAACACCAGTGGCCCAACATGCTAACTACATCATTTTCAGCAAAATCTTTCGGAAACAAAAACACAAAAGCAAAGCGTTTTCACTTGAAACATTGACATACCATTTTAAATATTTTAGCCAATACAACACTTTTTTAATTTTACATTCAGCAGTTCTGGAGATTCTTAGTAATTTTTTCACTTATTTATCATTTTCATTTCACATATAAAACACACAGGTACATCTGCGTTGTCAGTAGTAGACACTGTTTTCTTTTGATTTATGCTGGGTTGGCTTACTTTTCACCTCTTGCTGCAAGAAAAGGGTTCTTTCGTCAGAATGTCTGGTCAGTACCCTAAACAGTGTCTATTTACATGGTGAAAGCTTCCGTGAGGTGCCGCTACACAGAGACTACAGAGCCACATGTGGCTCCAGCCTGCATCATCACCCCTGAGCTCATGAGAAGGTAAAAACAGGTCTAACTGGAGGGGGAGAAAAAAAAAACACCCACCCATTTTTAGGGTGACAGTGGGCTCACCCCTGCAGAAATACCTCACCTGTGAAGGGCCAGTCACGTGCAGCGGTCGTCATGGTGACACCTGCCTCGGTTACCTGAGTTCGGTGTTGGCGGGGATCTGAGGCAGAGGAGATCAGGACGCCTCCGGGTGCATCCTACAGAGAGCACAGGACACCGACACCTTCCAGTCTTCATCATGCCCAGAAGGAGTGACGCAGCCAGGGTGGAGGAGGGTGAGTTTCACAGGAGAGGATGAATCATTTGTTCTGTTGCTCATTTATTCATCTTGGACCTGTCATTTCTGTTGGAAAATATCTTTCAATCCTCTTTGTTGTTTTTGGAAAATTCTGATTGAGTTTGATCTTTTTCAGTAGGCAGCTCTGCTTTGGTTTCTGTGGCTGGGTTGAGGTGAATACATTTGCAGAATAATTTTAAGTTTGGTACTTTACTAGTCATTAATAAAATAGTACACCCAGGCATCAATTTCCAAAAAGAAACTTATTTTAAGAACATATGAAAATAGGTTTAATAGTCAATGGCTTGCTGATAGAATCTAATCGAATATAGATATATAATATATATCATTACAATAGAATAATAGTGAAAGATACATTACTCATTTACCTATGGTTAATTATATGGTCATTATGATGATATTTGAAATTATTTGAGGCAGCTCCAGGGGGAAATTCTTGTGGTGAAAGTAGAACATAAAAATATCTATGAAAAAATAAAGTTAAGTAAATTATATTAATATGAATATATGCGGGAGTAAGTGGTAACTGGTATAAGCATAGAAGAATGAAATTAACAGAAAAGCCGAGCAAATAGTGTTTACAAGGAGCCACGGGAATAAAGGTTCTAATTCAAAGTAAAATGTATTTTCTAAAATTCCTTTTGAGGAAATAGTTTCAGAAGCTCGATCACAAGCTCGATCACAAACGTTTGTCCCTGCGTTTCAAATTTAGAAAAAGCTTGCGTCCCTGGGTGGGCTCGAACCACCAACCTTTCGGTTAACAGCCGAACGCGCTAACCGATTGCGCCACAGAGACTACAATGCTCAAACCGAACGTGGGCGTGGTCTAATTCTCCTCATACCCAAATGGTTTGCGTGTCATTGAGCTCGCAATTGTAAGTAAACGATTAAAATAAAATATATATGCTACAGATCTACAGATGTTTCTGGATTGTTGTTTAGTAATCATTCGATTGTACTTTACTGAAAACGTACATATCAGAAATCCGACTTTTATGCTTTCCGCCGCAAAAAGTTCAGATAAGGCTCTCTTTTTTTTTGCTGTTGTTGTTGTTGTTCTCCGTTTCCAACCGGAACCAATGTGCGTGGAAGGATATTCCTGCTGCACAGGGCCAGATCCATGTTAATGCCAGAACATTTCAAAGCAAACAATTAAAAATAGACTTTTAAGATCACTTTTATACTTGTAAATTTCAACAAGATGGATTTAATTATGCAGTTTCAGTTGTATTTATTTTTTAATTGTTAGTTGTCCATGTATTTTTTTTTTCTTTGGCACCAGTATCCTTGATTGGTTGACACAAAACAAACATTTCTGTCACTCCCTGTACATTAGTTGTACCTGCTATTCAAAGCGTTTATGAATTTGGGCTGCTTTAGCCAGAACAAAAAAGGCAAAACCTACTTATGTTTACCAATAAACCACAGTACATTTGTGTTTTGGGGGTTTTTTTTCCTCTGAAATGGCAGCCCAGCTATCTTTTCCAATGCTGTCATCTTACCCACGGCCATGTGACTGTTCAACAAGCGGAGTAAATCAGGCTGCCTGTAAAAGAGACACCTTCAGGTGCAATGACCACATCCTACACGTGTCTGTTCTGAGCCAGCTTCTGAGTGGTTCTGCATTTGGTGTTTCAAGCTTTTTATCTTCACCTCAGTGGCTTCTTGTAATTGCCTAACTTCATATTCAAGTGTAGACAGACGCCGGTTCCAAGATCAGTCACTCTAAAACAAGGACCATTCGTAGTGTTTTTCATTGTAAAGTGTATCTTTATGTAAATATGATTTAACTTCACAAGGGCCCCTCTAAGTGTCCCACAATGCATTGAAAAAAATCTAGCGTCTATTCAGTGGTCACTGATGATAATTTGATAAGTTATTGAAAAGTGCTACGATCAGCCAAATTTGTAGAAAGTGTGAAACCTTGGCCTGATCAGCATGTTTGACAGGATGTTTTTAAACGTCTTCTGAGGAGATTCAGATATTCATTGTGTTGTTTCTTCCTCAGTGGGGATCGATATAGACGAGGACGCCAGTGACAGTGATGGTGAGTGGATGAAGCACCATTTCAGTGATCCCCACGCGTCAGGTGTTGATTATATCATGAAGTATTTGACATTTGTTTCGTGATGTAGATGGTGGCACTTCCAGGAGAACCAACAGGAGGCAGGCGGGAGGAAGAGGAGGCGCGAGGGGAGGAGGCCGAGGCAAAAAACCGGCCAGCGATGAAGACGAGGAGGAGGAGGAGGACGACGCTCCCAGGGGACGCAGGGGAGCAAACAGGAAGAAACCTGCCAAGAAAGGTGGCGGCGACGACGAGAGCGAGGATGAGGCCCCCAAGAGGAAGAGGGGAGGGGGAGGGGCAGCCAATAGGAGGAAAGGTGGCAAAGCCCAGGACAGTGAGGAGGACAGTGATGACGCCAAGGGAAAGAAAGGAAGAAAAGGAGGGAAGAAGGGAGGGAAAGAGGAGGAAGACAACAAGGGCAAGAAGGGGAACGCTAAAGGAAAGGACAAGGGCAAAGACAAGGATGATGACAAGGACAAGAAGAAGAAAAAGAAGAAGGATGACAGGTGACTACGATCATTTGACCCAAAGATTAGATGAATGTCATCACTATGAACCCTCATCCAACTTATTTGAAACGTAGCACCAGAATGTACAAAGGTATTTATTTAATTTTGAACCAGAGACATGTCAGTGCATCATATAAAGAAAAAGAAAAAAAAACCTGCTCAAAATGTTTCAAATAAGCAAGCAAAGAAAGTTTGAGAAAGACAGCAGGTCATCAACAAGATTGAAGGGAAGAAAGAGTCTTTCAGAGGCTTTAGAAGTAAAGAGTGTTTCTTGGCATAATATCACAAAAACCACTGAGATTATTTCATTGTTGTAATATACTGGAGAGGATTTGAAGAAAGACACTGGAGAGTTGAGCTCAGCTTCTTTACTTCAGAATGTTGGATTAAATGCGGCACAACCAAACTTGGATTAGTTGTTAGACGTCCAATATTATTGTAAAACACTTCCATTATTTGGCCAAGAGATGGCATCCCAACATCCCTCTGTTACAAGTGCTACTGTAGATTACCTTCTGATTACATTCTAGCAACACAAGATCCAGAAAATCAACTGAACCCAGAACTTGAGGAGTTCTAATGCCTTGCTCGGGCCTTTCTGTTGAGTTTGCCTCTTCTGTCTAAGACTCTTTCCTCCTTTCACACCCCAAAGACATACGTGTCAAGAAATAAATCTAAAATGGTCACCGGAGAGTGAAATTGACTATATTTGAAGGATTGGCAATGTTTTCTGGATTTACTCCACTCATAACAGCTAATGCAGGCCCGAGTCTCTGCACACTAACCAGGATAAATAGAGCAGATACTGAAGATGAAGTACGAATGAATTTATGGGTAGGGGATTTTAAATCTGTCCAAAAGTATGGACTGGTGACCTGTCCAGGGTGTGTCCTCCCTTCACTTCTAGTTAACTGGGATTGATTCCAACCACACGCAACCCTCCAGTGGCTACACTGTTGAATGAAGTTGGCTTAAGCGGCTTATGGATCTTTGTGAAAGTGGAAATATACCAATCAGATTGTGATCAGCACAAAGTTAAGCTCTGGGAAAGAAAAGCATTCGTGAACTATGGATGGATGACTCGCACAGACATGGAGGCTCCTGGAGTTCATCCATCATTCTTTTTTAATTGTATATTTAAACTGATGGCTATTTATTTATGAAGAAAGTATGAGATTTAAGTCTTATACTTTAGCCAAATGATATTTTGTTGTGGACAATTTATTCAAATTTCTTAAAATTATAGTTTTCTGATAAGAGAATTATAATGTATATGTATATGTATATGTATATGTATATGTCTCTCAGGGTCCTCCCAGGTTGGAGGTTTTACACTCCAGTACTTCATGTATGAACTCTCATGATTTGGAGCAGGCCTGTACTGTACTTGCCCCTGACGTCGGCCCCTCCTGCCCCTCCTGCCCCAGTTCGTCCGACTCCAGCTCCAACTCGGAGGAGGAGGACTCCATGTCGGAGGGAGAGATGGCTCGGCTGATGGAGGAGGTGGAGGAGAAGAAGAAGCTGATCGCCACCATCAGGAACAAACCGTGGAGGATGAAGCGGAGGCTCGTACACCTGAGGTAGCCTCGCTCTCGCACGTGCCCTCGACCGGGGTTGAAATGTGTCTCCTTACCGTGTGACGTCTTCACAGGGAGGCTCAGCAGTTTGTGGATAAGTTTGAAGGAGCTTTGGGAAAAGGGAAAGGCAGGAAGTGGTACGCCTACAAAGTCATGATGACAAAGGTCAGGTGTTAATAATTCAAGCTGTTTTTTCCCCCCCGTCTGTGTGTTTTACCTTCTGAATGTCTCTTTCCCCTCAGAAATGGATCAAGTTTCAGAGAGATTTTGAGAATTTCAGAACGGCGTGTATCCCGTGGGAGAGGAAGATCAAAGAGGTGGAAAGTAGGTTTTATTGACAACACCCCTGTGAAGATGACAGCACCTCTTGGTGGACAGGTAGGATATTTCACGTTCTCCCTTTGTGCGCAGGCCACTTTGGCTCGTCTGTGGCGTCTTACTTTATCTTCTTACGCTGGATGTACGGCATGAATCTGGTTCTCTTTGGATTCACTTTCGGACTGGTGGTCATCCCTGAGGTGAGCAGAGGGAGTCTCTGTTTCTCAGCAGACAGAGGATCTCGCATTTCTATGAAATGAAATATTATTTATTTTGTACTTTGCCAGGTGCTGATGGGACTTCCATATGGATCTGTTCCCAGAAAAACTGTTCCCAGAGCAGAGCAAGACACTGCTCAGGACTACTCAGTCCTCATGGACTTCAACGTGAGTCTCATGGAAATAGATAGTCTTTAATCATTATGACGTGTGTGAAAATACTGAGGCTCACCCGTTCATTTTATTTATTTGTTTTATTTGCCATTAATGTATAGACATGACAAAAGATATACAAAATACAGATACGTCAAAAATGAAAATGATTGATCCTAATTTGATCCATATTTCCTTTAGTTTTACATTCATCCCCACATACACATTCATTCAGACAAAGTAAAAAGCAGGATACACACCGTTGATTGTCAACACAGAGAGGCAGACAATCACTTAAACACAGTTAGACTTGCAAGCAATTAACCAAACAAGCCTGTCTTTGAACAACCGGCAGAAGAAAATGTAGAACCCACTTAGAAACTCAAACTAAGGTCCTCTAGTTGTGAGGTGTGAGTGCTAACCACTACACCACTGTGCAGCCCGAGGCAGTGTCTGCATGAAAGGATCACTCTGACAGTTTTTCCCTTGTAAAACTTTTTTTTTTGTCCCTCAGGGTTACTGCAAGTACTCAGTGCTCTTCTATGGATATTACAATGACCAGAGGACCATCGGCCTGCTGAAGTTCAGGCTGCCTCTGTCCTACCTCATGGTTGGGATCGGAAACTTTGGATACAGCCTGATGTTGGTGATCCGCACGTGAGTTCCCAGCGAGGCCCCGTTTATAAGAAAACGTAGAACGCAATTTCCCTGTGAGATGTCACAGATATTCCATCAAAACTAAAAGCCAACAGAAAGACTTGTCAGCTGCCTTTAGCTGTTTGAGGAGACTGTTAACGATGAAATATGGAGGAAAGTATTTAATTTGGTGATAGATTTTGAAATTAAAAAAGACAACACATGTTGTGTTGGATTGGTCAGAATTTTCTATTAGATAATAGAAGCATAAACTTGTTTTTAAGATGCAACTGTTCATAACATTGGTGACATCTGTAACTCACTATCAGTTGGTCAAGAATCTCACCCAGTGTCAGATATACTATTTTGTTCTTTGACATTTTTAACCACAAACACACTATTAGAGGACGCTTCAAAACAGTTTGATTTCCAGATAAACAAATGCATCTTTGGCAATGACCTACATGACAAATGACATGGATTAAAGAAAAAAGAAATCGTGTCAGGCTGTTGATGTGACGCTAGAGATTCGAAGCAAGTGCTTTCAAATAACTCTTTTGTTTTTTTTTCTTTATGTGTGCGTTTTCAGAATGGCCAAGAACGCTGACGTTGGCGGCGGAGACGGAGAAGAAGGAGAGTTCACCTTCGCCTGGAAGATGTTCACCAGCTGGGACTACCTCATCGGGAACTCGGAGACTGCAGACAATAAATACGCCTCCATCACCACCAGCTTCAAGGTGACACCAGCCTTCTTACTGATGTTTCTAAGCTGGAGAAAGAGATGCTCCAGACCAGGGTTTTCATATATCTTTAAGTTCAGGAGCCACAAACAGCCCAATTTCATCTTGATGAAAGAGACTGGTAATATAATAAATTTAAACATGGAAGTTGTTCTTTGTTGTGACGCAGGTTGCACGTGATGAAAATGTTGATATATTAGTAAAACCAACAATTACTACTGAAAAATGGCTTTCAGTTTGAAGCCAATACCAGTGAAACCTTCTGCTGCAAAATATGGTGAAATATCCATAAATCTTCTTGTCAGGCAGTTGCATCATAAGTGATTTCACAAATCACCCTTACAAGGCTTTGATGCTCGCTTTCATGTCAGCATCACCGACGTCTCAGCTTAGGTCTCACTGTTGTGTTGTAAAACAATGTGATAAAAAAAAAATATTTTCTTTGAAAATGTGGACATTTGCTTTGAGGCCAAAGGCCGGTTTAGAAGCTCTTGCGGGCTGGTTTTGGCTCACGGACTTTATATTTAACACACCGACGTTAGTACATTCCTGAGAAGCCCTGGTCGTCAGCGGTGTGTGTGTGTGTGTGTGTGTGTGTGTGCCTTTATGAGGGATGAGTGGTGGCCTCCAGGTTGGAGAAGTGGACTTGGGATCTGCGGCTCACAGGTCTGAACCCCACAGTAGAAAGGTCACCACAGGGAGTCCCTGACGCTCCCATGACCCCAAGCAGCTCGGTGGTAATAGGATGGGTTGACTGCAGAGAAAGAGTGCCTAAATTGTGGATGTAATTGAGAACAAGTAATCAGTAAAAGTATCCAAGTTATGTTTCAAAGGAATAACTAGTAATCGTGTTACTTTTTCAACGCTTCTCACCAGGAGTTAGTAGCCTTCAGCGAACTGCTTGTTGTGCGCCACGATCAGCCTGTTCTCTGTACCTTCTGATAAGAACAGGAGTCCATCGTAGACGAGCAGGAGAACCAGAAGGACGAGAACATCCACCTGCGCAGGTTCCTCAGGGTCCTGGCGAACTTCTTCATCACCTGCAGTCTCGGCGGCAGCGGCTACCTCATCTACTTCGTGGTGAAACGCTCTCAGGAGTTCGCCACCAGGGACGATCTCAGCTGGTACGAGAAGAACGAGGTGAGACGGGTCGCATGTGGAGGCTCTGCCACGGCCGTCGTCACAGGGCAGAGGTCGTCTGAATCATTGATTTCTGGTTTTTAATCTGGTTTCATATCACACAGCACTAGATTTGATCATTTTTTGCTTAATATCCTCTCCGTGTGGCTTCCAATGCTGTTTGTCATCTACAAACACTCCTAAAAATGTTGTTTCATCTCCTCTTTTGATTTGATTTTGCAACCTGTGAGTCCAGCTGGAGATCATCATGTCTCTGCTGGGCCTGGTGTGTCCTCCTCTGTTTGAGACCATTGCGGAGCTGGAGGACTACCATCCTCGAATCGCCCTCAAGTGGCAGCTTGGACGCATCTTTGCCCTCTTCCTGGGAAACCTCTACACCTTCCTGTTCGCCCTGTTCGATGAGGTCAACAACAAGGTGCGACAACAGGGTCTGTCGCCAGTGTTGAACAGATTTCTCTTCAGTCTGCGGCTGATAACCTGAACAGATCCTGTCTTTAGTGTTGTTTTGCATCACCATCTGTCAAACTCAACATTTGATTATGGAAATATAGATTAGATGGAACTAATTCCTCAGTACTACACATTTTCCTAGTGGTGTAGACAAAACGGGATTCATAAATAGAAGCCATGATAACAGTGGAAAAGGCACCTTGTTCAAATCTAATTAAATATTTTGAGTAATTTTCCAAGTTACTCTGTCAGGAAAATTCCTAGTAAAACCTCAAGGATACAAAGTTCAGAGAAATCAGACTGAGAGCAACCGAAAAGATTCAAAAAGCCATTAATAGAATGTTGCAGCAAGGAGATCCAGCCTCACCTGAGAGCTTGTGAGAGCTATCTGAATATTATTTTCAAGAAGTCCGTTATTAATGAGTGAAAGGACAATTGAGCCTCATCTGTGAATATCCTGTTAGTTTTACCTGGACCAGGTGTTCTCAGATAATGGTCAGAATGAATGCAATTTTTCTAGCGCAAGTCAGCTCGCATGCTGTCAGGGTGAGTTTGTAAAAACACCCATAATGCAACAGCTCCAGGGGAAGAATTTTAGACATTTCACTGTATTTCTCACCAGAAAGTTTCATTAAAATTGGCTTCATGTTGAGACTGTAGGCATTGTCAGTAGTAACTGCAAAACATCTTCCAAAAGCATAGACTTTTTTTGAAACTCTGAGCCACATCAAAGAAAAACGTTTTAAAATGTAAAGGTTATTATCGCATAAGAGCTTTTCCAAACCTACTGCCCTCTGCCTTCCCCTCAGCTGGAGGAGGAGCAGTCCATTAAGAACGCCTCCATCTGGGCCATGAAGGAGTACTACGCCAACTTCTCCCGTCTGCTCAATGACTCCGAGGCCACCCCGCCTCCCATGGACCCTTCTGATGTCATCCGAGGACCCTGCTGGGAGACGGCTGTCGGAATAGTAAAGCAGAAAAAAAATCCACTTTTTACACATAAAATGTCCAGATCTTTGCGGTTAAGCTTTCCTGTATAACCGTCAAATTAGAAGAAATGATTGTTGCCCGTTATCTGAAAAAGATGGAATATATACCAACTTGTTTCAACATGAGGGTGAAATGAAAAGGGGCTTCATAATAGAGTTGTATGACACTTTTGATATACTTTTTTCAATTACAAATTACAAGAAGTTGCTCTAGATGAGCTATAGAATATGTTTTTAAAAAATGACCAAAACTAGTAGTAGTTCCCAGCTCAGGGCTGTGGGACTCCAATTAATCACAGGGTGATCCCTGAGGCTGTCAAAACATGATATACGTGTGAAGAAAACCATACAAAGACACTATCAACATCCAAAGTGGACCTGATAAATTGTTCATGTGATTTATTTTAAAGCCTCCTGCTCATGTGGGCTGGTGAGAATGGAAATGTCCATTATGTTGAAATTGTTGTCATTTGTCATTGTCATTGGTAGAAATAATAAATGATTAAAAATATTGACATTTACATCACCTATACTCTGAACCTCAACAAAAAACTAAACTTTAAAGTTTAAATTGAAAAGTTGTGATAGCACCGGTCCGGTCCACTCACGATAAAAATTGGGCTGCATGCAGAAAATCAATTAAATGTGTTTTTTGTACCCCTGGTCTCAATCTTTTTTTTTCTTTCAGGCAGTCTGGGTGGGCTTCATGGTGGAAAATGTAGAAATCAGTGTGCAATACACTTTAAGAATGATCTAAAATCTGAAGAAGAAAAAAAATCTGTGCTGTTTCCAGGAGTTTGTGAAACTGACCGTGTCGGACATCCAGGTGTCTTACCTAACCATCCTGATCATGGATTTTGCCAGAGCCGTCATCGTCCGCTTCCTCAACTACTGCTGGTGCTGGGACCTGGAGGCTGGATTCGTGAGTCCAACTGCTGGAAGCAAAATACAATTATTGACTGTTTTAGATGCTTCACAACAATCCATACCCATACAATGCTGCACCTGAAAGATTTGTGCACAAACACATCATTTTCCACATTTCACAGCCAGCATTTTGACTTTGCCACTATAGGAAATATAGATTTATATTTCAGGCCTCTATTCATCAGCTTGCTAGAGCATGAAATCAAATGGCAACATTTAGACATCATTAAGTGGATACTGCAAACTTGCAGAGCGTTTTTGGTGTTCGTTTACATGACAATGGTGCTCAGAGGCACTGAAAACAAATGTTTTTTTTGGTTGAAAAAGTGGAACTTTTTGAAAATGCTCAGTTTCCATGGCCACGGGGGAAAACAAAACTTTTTTGGAAAACGCCATGCAGACGGTGGAAACACGAAATCATTGTCAGTGTTTCTGCCATCTCTATGGACATTTTTCTCAAAACATTGTTTTCAAAACACACACAAAAACAAGACACAATTTCACTTGAAACATTGCAGTGTAAACACAAGGCCAAACTCTGTTTTGATATCATGTTGCGCGTTTGTGCATCATTGTGTTTTAGTGGACTTTAAAGTTTTTCCTGTGACAAACTGTGAACATAAACAATAAACTGGTCATGATGACGCCAATGTGAGTGACGACTTTCCCCTGATCACTTCCAGCCGTCGTACGGAGAGTTTGACATCAGTGGAAATGTCCTCGGTTTGGTCTTCAACCAAGGGATGATCTGGTACACACACACACACACTCACACACACTCCATTATGTGAACGTGCGCCAATGTGTGTCACTGCAGGTATCCAGTATCACAGACAGAATCAATAGCCCGGCCAGAGTTTGGGTTCAAGTTGCAGTGGCACCGCGCTGCTGCATTGTGAGCAGGAATGACACCTGATACAAATAGTAGCAGCTGCAGTAATTAAATAACATCATATCATGTTGTGCCTCGTGCTATCACGACCCAACCACCAATGTTTATGACAACGTCTCATTTAAAAGAAGCTAAATGAACTATAATGTTTCACGATGGTGTTAAAATTTTAGTGGTATCTCATGTTGTACTTTATGACTGGTTTTTAGCTTGTCAATGAATTAATTAATTCAGAAATCACTTTGTACCAAAGTGAAATGACACATATAATGAGAATATTTAGATCTCACGACAACAAAAACCTTCTAAATGCTGGAAATGTCCTGAGCTTAACCATCAGTTTAAAAAACACGATCACTACTTCATCTTAAAACAGGTGAAAATCTGACTTTGTTGTGAAATCATAATACAAGAAAACGTGTTTGACAAAAGAGGACATTGTTAAGTTGTGAGTTGCAGTTTTTGAGAAGCGTGGGAAATAAACTGCACATGGTCGGATGTAAAGAAGGAAAAGACAGAATAAAGTAGTAGTACTAGTAGTAGTTATACCAAACTTAACTCAACCCAGCTTTATATCAGTTATGTAGTCAAAAAACATAATAACAACAACATGGTTGGTCATAAGTCAAATATGAAAGAAAGAAAGAAAGCGTGTGTGTGTGTGTGTGTGTGTGTGTGTGTGTGTGTGTGTGTGTGTGTGTGTGTGTGTGTGTGTGTGTGTGTGTGTGTGTGTGTGTGTGTGTGTGAGAGAGAGAGAGAGAGACCAAGAGTGCCAGACGCCACCTTGTGGAGGAGCGTCTCACATACCCATGTGCTTATTATCTGAGTGATTCATTTCAAAATGTTTCATCATTGTGTAGCATCATTTATTATGCACTTGTAATTATTGCAATCTATTAGGCGAATGATATATATGTAAGTAATAGTATATATGTTTCTTCCTACTTTTCTGTGTGCACAAACTCAGTCTGGCCCGTAGGAGAGGTTGATTACGAGTCTATGGAGCTTAAAACCTTATTTATTGTTGTTACAGCACATCTGTCTAAATAAAAGAGCGTGGAGAGAAAGGAGGGATATGAGAGGAGGGTTCATTTGATTATATTACATTGTATTTCTATGAGGACAAATACAACAAAGGCATTTCAGGGTACTTTTACAGACAAAAACCAACAACTCCTCATGAGCAAGTAGAGGAAACAGTGGAAAGGAAGAAACCTGCAGAACCAGACTCAGAGGTGGAGACTGTGATGGGGCAGGCGGCTCAGACCTGCGGAGGGCAGAATAGATGAGGGTGGGGTAAAGCAGAGTAGGGTGTGATAAAGTGGTTTGGTTGAGTACATGAGAACTTGCCTGGAGCAAAGGTATGATAGAGTGAAAGTGGGTTTGGCTGAGGAAAACTACAGTACAGTGGAGTCAGCTGTAAGTGATTCCATCTGTTGATTTCAGGATGGGAGCCTTCTACGCTCCTGGGCTGGTCGGCATCAACGTTCTGCGCCTCCTCAGCTCCATGTACTATCAGTGCTGGGCTGTGATGGCCACCAACGTCCCCCATGAGAGAGTCTTCAAAGCGTCCAAGTCGAACAATTTCTACATGGGACTGCTGCTCCTCGTCCTCTTCCTGAGCCTGCTGCCGGTCGTCTACACGATCATGACCCTGCCACCTTCTTTTGACTGTGGACCTTTCAGGTAACACTCGCTGTCATGAGACTATTTGTAGTCGAGTATCGGCTCTGATTGACTTTCCGTTTACAGTGGGAAAGTAAAAATGTTTGACGTGGTCATGGAGACAATAGATTTGGACTTACCAGCCTTCATGGGGACGCTCTTCAGTTATGTGGCCAATCCTGGCCTCATCATCCCAGCTGTGCTGCTCATGGTGTGAGTATGTTCATAGCAAATTCAAATTTTTATATTAAAGCCTTTAAGTTCACATTTACGTGACAAAGTTCATTTCACAAACAACCAACATCACGAAAATGACGGATATTCACTTGACACATCTTTGTGTGTTTTGTGACGTGAGAAAATTCTTGTTCAAACAGAAAATTGCGACGCTCTTGATCTTCACTATGATCACTTTTCACTGTTACACACATAAAAAAGCCCAGTGAGTTGAATAAAGGAAAACCATCTAAAAGAGGCTGCTCAAAAACATCTTCGGGCTGCAAATTTGCAGCCTTGCTCCCAATCAGTGCAGGGGAGTGACGATAGGAACTGCAAAGCTTGTGCTCTCAAGTGCTGCTGGCTTCACATCCCTGCACCTGATGCCTGGCAGTATATACAAATACAAGCGTATAGATACTTGTAGCACAATATATATTTTATTAACAGAGACACATTGCAGGAGCAAATGCAGACTGAGTTGTGCACGTACAAAAATGTGTGATAAGGAATCCTGTCTCCTACAGATTAGCCATCTATTATCTCAACTCAGTGTCTGAGGCCTACAAAAACTCCAACACGGAGCTGAAGAAGAAGATGCAGCTGGTAAGTAGTCTTGGATTCTTTATCGCTGATGTGTCAACATCATCGATCTTCAGTTGGCCGGACTGGTCAAATAGTGACATATTATTAAATATTAAATCTTTAAATATAACCTTCAACATTTTTCTTTGTTGTGGAACTGTGATCTGTCCAGGATGTAAAATACCATCTCCCATTGTCAGCTGGGATCATCTCAGCATCCTGTGATGGATGGATGGATGGATGAATGAATTATAGAATAGAAAAGCTTTATAAAGACATAAGAAATATATCAATAAAAACACGCGTTTCTTTGTAGACGTCATAATGAACGTGGAGCTTGGATATTTCTCCACCTGCGCTCCACCTGTCTGCACTGTCTTTTCTGGGCCTTAGCCAGTCTATTATTTCTCCATGGGGCTTTTCTCCTATCACACACTACTTTAGCTTTGACTGTCGCTATGGTATCAATGATTTTTGTTACTTTAGAGCTGAAGTTCTCCACAAGGTGGTAGATAGAAGCTGCAGGCGGAGCCGCATGCTAGTGAATGTCTGGCTGAAGGCTCGACGTGTGTTTTCATCAACGTGACGTTTTCTGATCAACTCTGTTTTAAACCTACTGCTGTGAGCTGAGATAGAGACTTTAAATGAACCAAGGTCATGGTCAGAAACAGCCACATGTTTCACCTCTGCACTGTTATCTGGATTATCACGATGAATATTAAAATCACACATTAAAACAACAGTCATAATTAATACATCCAGTAGACAGCAGTTTGCTTAAGTCATGAAAGAAGTTATGAAAGAAGAGCATTGTGTTTGGTTGGTCTGTAGATGTTTACTAATATTGCCTGACAAGAGGAGTTCACATGAAGCGCAACATGTTCAAGAGTTAGACTTTCCATATGACAGCTGTTTGCATTGATACTTATCATACAGATATGTATCATCGGATTCTGACCTCGCTGATAAACTGAAGTGTGGTGGAGCTGATTCAATGACAGCTGCTGCACTGTTGTTTTCATTCAACTAAGTTTATGTTAAAAACGTGAAATCTGTTGGGTTTTTTTCAATAATAAGATCATTCATTAAAAGTGGCTTGCCCAACAGAGACCTAACATTAAGTAAACCAAATTGCAGTGTGTTATAAATACAACTGGATTCACACTAGGCTGACACACAACTGTTGTCAGATTAGATAGCGTAACTGTATGACAACTGTATTGTTGTCATTGTCCATCTCAACACATTTACTCTGGCTGTAGTACGAGGGGCTATTTTCAAAATGATGTGTTTATTTAGTGGCTCAGAGGAAAGTTGTGGTGTTGACACAACCCCGACACGTGACAAAAGATTTCTGTCTTCACTTGAAAGCATTGTCATGTAAAGGGGACCCTGGACAATTCCAAAATCCTCAGTGCCTTTTTCTATGTTGGGTCAATTATTACACTCAACATAGTTTTAAATAAATAATGTAGCTGGAAAATCACATTGGGGCTTTTCTGCCTCCTTTTATTTCCTATGTAGGCTCGGGATGAAGAGAAGAATCGGAGGAACAACGCAGACAGCACCAACCAGGTCATGAAAGACCTGGAGGATCTGCTGCCCAATCGGTCCCTCGCCCCCCCGGCTCCACCAGAACCCGGTCCGTTTCCTCCTCAACTGACTTTCGCAGAAAAATGTTAAATTCATTGAAATATGAAAATGCAGTGACACAAGCTGTCCATCAATCAAATATTACAGCAGTGACATCAGGAAACTCAGAATTACAAGAACTCAAATGACTCATGTGAATTGACTCTCTCCAAACAGAGAAACCTCAAGAGCATGAAGCAAAACCAACAAAGACGAAGGCGGGATCAGCTGGGAAAGGTGTTAACCTGCAGAAAGATGTGAGTCTGGCATCAACCAACCCAAACACCCGAGGGCCTGTCAACCGGGCACCCGGAGCAAGAGGTCCCGGACCAGGACCAGGACCAGGCCCGGGTGCAGGTCGCGGCCGGGGTAGAGGACCCCCGCCAAGATAACACCGTGAGAAAAAAGACCTTCCTGCTGTCTGCTTTCAACCCTGTGTGACAGTCTTCTAAAGCCTTGTTTCCAGTGCACGGTACAGCACGGTACGGTACTATATGATACGGCGCTATATGGTACGGTACGGTATGCTACGGCACGGTATGGTGAGCTAAAGAAATTACTGTATAACCCTCATAATGGTAGCCTAAAATTCAGTCTTCCACAACAGATCTGTAAAATGTCAGGTTCTTCTTGTGCAAGTAACAATTTTCAAAGAAAGGCTGTGCTAATCCACATTCCTCCTTGTGTTGACCCTATTCCGCTCTGCCCACTTTCAATTCTGCGTTCTTACGTATTTTGTGTCGGGATTTGCGATTACTGGCCAATTACGTAGTGGTGGATGGCAGCCCGGTGTTTTTTTCTCTTCTATAAAACTACCATAAAGCATAACAAATAATACTGCTACCAGGTTATTAAAGTGGGAACATGAAAACTGAGCTGGGATGATAGGATGAGGCATCGTGTTGCGTCATCCATATTTTGACACCCCAGTTATGGCACGGAACAAGGTCAATATGGTAGCCCTGGGGTTATTTTTTAGCGGCTATTTACAGAATAACAACAGAAAAAAAACATCCCATTGTCCTTGAATGCTTCATCAGGAAATAGTCAAATGAAACAAACATAAGCCAAGAGTGACGTTTGAGTATTAAATTGTGCAAAACCTGAGTCACTTTAGTGCTCCATGACTCATTAGTCATAATGTCCATTAACTCATTCAGAGTCATTCCTGCCACAGCTGACGGGCTGCAAAACAGGAAACATGTCCCTGTTGTGCTGCTGCTCTTAACTACAATTGTATAAATAAATGAAATTACTGAAAATCAGTCACACTCTGGTTTCTTTTTTGTGTGTGATCATATCACTTCCGCCATCACCCGGTGGTGCAACCATAAGCTCTTGACCAATGACATACAGAGTCATTGTTTTTTTTTGTGGTGTGGGCGGAGCTACTGGCTCCTTCAGCTAATATGAGGTGCTCAGTGCGTCTGCTCGGGTCAGCTCACATGAAACCTATTGTTCACACTGTCGTTCAGCACGAAGGAAAAGGCCTGCGGGACTTTTGAGTCAAGGAGGAAATGAGAATGTGCAACTGACTCAAATGACTCAGACACCCAATTCACTTTGATGATGAACTACTCGTAAAAACTTGAATCAGGAAAATGACACAAGATTCGCATCACTACAAGACAGCCAAATGTCCAAACAAGCTCCAAACTATAGACACGATATACAGAGATGCCTCATAGACTGACACTCAACATATCAGTGTGGCCGCCATTTTTGATGGGTCCCCTGTGTGTCCCAAGACCATTTCTTTTCTACTGAGGAAGGTGTATGTCCAACTTCAGTAATCATAACTCCCCGAATTTTCACACATTAAAGATACAAACATTCATACTTAAATACTTTGTATTATGCTCTTTAACAAAGACATACACATATTAGTATGTATTAGTAAAGTTTGCTTTACTCTCTCTACTCAAAATAGATTAAGATATTGGGCTTTCAGCTGAAATTTCAGGATGACTAAAATTCACAGTAACATTCCCAGGTGAACTTAATGTGATCTTCAAAGCCCTGCGGAACCAGATGATGACCCTCATTAATCCAGACATTGTGTCCCTGCATGAACAACACAGGCCTCATCTCACCTCCATGGACGACAACGCTCCAGCTCATGGAGGTGGCATCGTTAGGAAACGGCTGCTGGAGACTGAAGGACCTCAATTGGAGAAACCTGCACTTCCTCCAGATCTGATCCATAGAAAACCTCTGGGATCAGCTGGGCGGCCGTGTAGAGGCTCCTAACGCTGTACCCAGAACCTCGATGACCTGAGGACCGCTTGATGCCTCAACAGACAACAAGTTCACTTGTGAACAGCAGGAGACGTCGTCGTCAAGCTGGGAATGATGCTTCAGGCCACTTGACAAGTTGAGACATTGACAGCTTTTGTTGTGGTACACCCTCCACTGTTGGTGGTTTTTGTTTCAATACATAGTTTGAGGTGAAGAAATCTCCATTGCGTGCTTCCATTTAAATGTTCTTTCACTCCAAAGCCAAATATCTTTTTGTGAGTAGTGTATATTCCATACCATTTTCAGACATTTTATTTCGACAGCCAGGTATCACATGGAAGAGTATTTTTCCTGACCGGCATAAAAAAAGAGTGAAAAGTTAAATTACGACTCATTCATGTTAAATAAAAAACTGTGAATAACAAAACCTGTTGGATTCTGTTGTGTTCTCCAATACCTTACTAGGGAAAATGTTATTTCACTGCTTCTCCACTGGGTGTCAGTGTAAGTTGTCAGCTGAGTGGAATCACCCAGTTTAGAGATAGGAAGTAAGAGGATCTGCCATGCTGTTGTGATGAATGCTGTTGACTAAAGATTGGAACAGCCAATCCATGCTCTCCTGCTTCTTCATTACGCAATCCACCATAACAGATTCATAAAAACACATTTCTTCAAATACAAGATTTTAATGTCACATTTTACAAAACACAGAAAATAGAAGTAAAATTGAATGCGCTTCTGTAAGATTCATTCTGTAACCAAGTTGTCAGCGTGGAGGAACTGCTCAGTGTACTTCTGGTTCACTCGAGTAACTTTGCTCCTTAATAGAAAGAACCTGGCTCTCGTACTACAAAAATACTTTGGTTAGTGACGCAAGCAAGAAATTTGGCACAAATACCCTTTGAGGTCCACTTTAAAAATAAATTAAAAAAGGTGCTGGCCATGCTCAATTTCAAGATGGCCACCATATGCACAGAAAATTGCTCTTCTGTCGCTAAATATTTGAAACAAAGCACATTACTAAAAATGCAAACCAAAGTCTTTTGTGTCTAAGACTTCAGAATGATTGTTCTTTGTAATGTAACATTTCACAGTATGGTTTGTACCAAAGATGGAATCTAAGATGTCTGCCGCAAAACTAAAAAAATGCTAATGTTTCAGTAAATAATAAACATAGGGGTCATTCTCATGAAACCATCAAACCATCACGGCAATATCCAATCCAATCCAACTTTATTTGTATAGCACATTTAAAAGAACATCCACGGTTGAACAAAGTGCTTCACGGTAAAAAGTAAAACACAGTAAACAGTGACTAAAAAAAAAAAAAAAAAGGGTAAAAAAAACTATGTCACAGCATCCCAGTGTTCAAATTTTGTTAAAAGCCAGCGAGTCCATGTGTGTCTTGAGTCGACACCAGAAGAGACCAAGTGGTTCTAATGTGGAGAGGCAAACGATTCCACAGACGGGGCGCAGCCATGAAAAAGGCTCCGTTCAGCTCTTTATTTATTTATTTAATTAATTTAATGGTCAAACAAACTCGCCCTTGACTCGCAGCCCCTCCAAGGTACATAAACCATCCCTTCCAGCACAATTAAACACATAAAGATGTGCAGATGTTTACAAAACCTGCTGGAAGGTCTTCGAGAATGCACGCCAGAGACTTTGAGCCGAAAACCAAGCCCAAACCTCACCTCCTCCTCAGGCCAATCCAGGGAAGTAATAAAAGAGCTGGCTCTCTCAATACCTTAAGTGTGACACAGAAACAGTGTATTATGTTACAATGGAATACAATGCAGTGCATAATTACAGTTAGATCATCCAAATGACAATGCAATTGCAACCATAACACAACAGTGACAGTCATTGAAACACGTCAAACTGTAACCTGAATGAGAATAATAGATTGTCTTGTACACATTAAATGGAGTAAGTCTCTTTATTTCTTTAACAGTGGTGATGGCATCTTCTGTGGAATGGTTTGCCTAAGGCACATATGTCAAAGTCAAGGCCCGCGGGCCAGATCCGTTTTGCACGCACCAACACTACATTCCCCACAATGCAACGGGAGCCCGCGAAGTCGCTGGAGCGCGCACAAGCGGCTTTATTATTCATCAGCAGTCAGAGTAGAGATCAACTTTCAGCTACCCCCTCCTCAAAAATGGCCAAATTAGGTGGACGCTGAGGACAGGGGGTTTCAAGCCAGGTGGAGCCTGCTGCTGTGGCTGTGCGCGGGCTACTTCGTGGGCATCTACCTGTTCGTGGGGGGCTTCCTGCTCGTCCGGCTGGAGGTGAACCGGACCAGCGGCTGCCGGGACGTGCTGGAGCCCGGCTCCGATTCAAAGTCAAAGTCAGCCGATTTGCTGACTTTGAAGCCCAAAAAAGCAGGTTTGAACTGCTCAGCAATCCTTTTGCAGTGGATGTAGAAAGCGCACCACCAAATCTGCAAATGGAGTTGATTGAGCTCCAGTGCAATGACACACTGAAGGCAAAATATGAGAGAGTGGGTGCTGAGGAGTTGGCACGTTTCATCCCCGACACAATGCCACAGTTGCACATCCAAGCTGCTTGGACGCTAAATGTTTGGCAGCACATACCTGTGTGAACAACTGTTCTCTCTGATGAAGCTCAACAAAACAGCACACAGGAGCCGTCTGACTGATAATCATCTCCACTCAAACCTGAGGATTTCCTCAGCTCAGAGCCTAACCCCGAACATTGATGAACATGTACAAAAGAAGAGACACCACCAAGTATCAGGCTCAGACAAGTGAGCGTCACAGACCAGTCACGTATTTTCAGTTTTTAATTCAGTCAAATTTTTACATTTGTTTCTACAAGATGTGATTTTTCTTTGAAGGAAGTATTGTTTTGTCTGTGTGCCATAGATTTTTGTATTTTATTTTATTGTGTTTTATTTATTTATAATTATTTTTCAGTTGAATGGACTCAGGGAAAATTGCAGATAAGAGCCATGAGGAAGAATACAACTGATTTGATTTATTATTTTTATTTTCTCATTTTGCTAATTGAAAACTGTGATCAGTAGGATCATAGCACAATAATGCATTTTCAGTTTCTAATGCATGCACTTTTATTTATGCATTTATCTTAATATTAAGAAACATATTTTGTTTTTAAAGGACATTTACTTTTTTGCTGTTTGCCTGTTGAAAATGTTTCCCTTGAAGTTACTGACAGCCATAACAAAATATGGCTTTATTCATTTAATGTACAGGACATGAGATTTTTCTTTGCAGGAAGTTCATTTTTATCTGTTTGCCTGTTGAAAAATATTTTCACTTTAAATTTCTGACAGATCCATAAGAAAATATTGCTTTATTCATTTAATCATTGAATAATATATACTGTTAGGTCTTGGTTCAATAGGCTATGTGCAATCATTTCAATATGGTTTAATAAACATTGAACCAGTCCGGCCCTCGGCTTGTAGCAAATTAGTTTTTTTGGCCCTCGGTGTATTTGACTTTGACATTCCTGGCTTAAGGCAAACTCTAGGGGGTATGACGTTATGTGCTACATAAACGTGAAGCATTTCACCAGTAAGCATTTTTAAAATCTTAAAACCCATTTTTATTCTTTGGCTTTGTTGGAGTTCGTACCCGTGTTCTCCTGAATTCCTGCATGTTCGTTTGATCCGGGAGAGGCAGAAAGCGAGCGTTAATTTCTTCAATAATGCATTTAATAATCACACAAACAAAAGATTACAAAAACGCATATCAGATTATATAATGCTACAAAATTCCACATATCAGAGTTTACATTATACGAGCTCGGACCGTTCTTCCTTGCAGACCCAAGTATGTAGGCTGGGTTTACAGTGAAGAAGGGCCCCGCTGTAACGCGTGGTTCATACTTATACATTTGCATATGACACCTCAACCTCACATTGGTCAGTTCCTCATGATGTATGCGTTGCTATGGTGAAGTTGTTGTTCCTTTATCTCCAAAACTGCTTCAAACTGGTTCTTCTCAGAGCTTGATGCTCCGTGAGACCAAAGTGACCTTGGACCTCTTATCTGTTCCAACCCTACCTTCAACCATACTTTTGCAACATGGAGCGCTGAGGAGACATCCCAACCAACTAGGAATGTCCCTGAACATAAATTTATAGCTTTGTTATTCCCAACTTTAGCAGTGGGAGGAATCCCAGCTGTGTAGGAAAATGAGTGAATACAATATGTTCAGTTGTCCCACAGAAATCAAATGTTTAACTTGTATATTCCTTCAATTCCCCCTATTGACCTCTGACCCCAGAGGTCAATAATATCTTCAATACGCATTTCCACTATGAGGCACTCTTCGTATAATAGAGGTCATATGTAAGCAAAAGCAACAATCATATACTCAAATAGCAACAAACAACACTTTTGAATGATGGTGACTTGGCACGTCACATGACGGAGAGGAGCGCTATTTCACCTCCTCCCTGGCCGCCTGCTGTATTTCTTCTCCAGGGATGGTGACTTGGCACGCCACATGATGGAGAGGAGCGCTCTTTCATCTCCTCTCTTGCTGTCATCTATTTCTCTGGGTTCTTCTTACTTCGGTGTACAGTGGTAGACTTCCCTGACAACCTGACTCTCACACAGGGATTATTCTGCCCTTTCACGTGTGGAGCGTCTCCTGGATCAGCCGATCCAGGGGCAACTTGCTTCAGATGGTCGGAGGTCTCCTGTAGAGTGCGATGTGGTTCTCCTGCCAGAGTACACTGCGACAGATGGTACCAGGTGTCTCCTTTGCCAGTCAGCCAAACAGCGTGAGACGTCCTCTCGACGACCTTAAATGGACCCGTCCACCTGGGCTCGGACCACTTCCTCTTTATCACCTTGAGAAGTACCCAGGGGCTGGTGTTGGGGATCTCAGCCGAGTCCCCCTTGCTGCCGGTCCCGGCAACCTGTGCAGAGAAACTGTAGTCCTCTCTGCAGTTCAAATGGGGTGAAACCTGTCTGGGAATTGACAGAAGATCTGACAGCCATTAATGCAATGGGCAGTGCACTTACCCAGTCCATCTTGGTGTCATGACATATCTTAATTGATGGTTTAACATAAAAAAAAAAAACTGACATACTTCACAATCCTGTATGAATGTCTGAATTGTTTCCTTCATGTACGGGTGCCACCAGTGTGACAATCGTGACATTACCTCTGTTTGACCCAGATGTGCTGGTCCATGTGCTTCAGCTATGAGATCTTTTAACAGACCTGTAGGTGGTATTGGTTGGTTCTCCAGTCCGGTCCACAGTCCATCATCCTGCCTCCGTGCTCCATGCTCCAGCCAGCCCTGTCTCTCCTCCGGTGCTGCCGTCTCCTGTTGTGTTTTTACTGACTGGCGGGTAATGTGGTTATGTGGTTGATTAATCAGTTTGTGGTTGTCAGTACTTACAATCATCTGCAGTTGAGGTGAATATCCCCCTGCATCCTTTGCAGCCTGGTCTGAGTTTTGTTGTCTTGTTTGTTTTTTTCTGTGCAACAATGGGGAAGTAAAAGAAGAGCCTTGATACGTGAATGTGAACAGTGGTTTCACCTGATCTGCTAATGGCAGACAGAAAAAAGCATTAGCCAAATCTATACAAGAGAAACATTTATGTTCAGGTGAGAGATGTGACAACGCAGTATGTGGATTTGGTACAGGTGTGGAGGCTGTAGATACAATATTATTTATGGCACGAAGATCATGTACCATGCGATAAGTACCTGCCTCCTTCTTTTTCACCGGTAGAATAGGTGTGTTCCATCCTGTGTCAACAGTTGGGATAACTACACCAGCTTGGAAAAGACCCTGCAACGTGTCTGCAATCCCCGCCTGTCCCTCGGGACTGGTGTTGTACTGCAGTAGAAAGATGGGATTAGACACAGAGACTGAAAAAGATACCGGTTCCGCATACTTGCAGAAGCCAACATCAGTAGGGCCTGAAGACCATAGGGAAGATGGAAAAGCATCCAGCATGACGGAGAGTAGAAGACAGGACGTATGACATCTCAATACTGTACATTTCACATGAGGGTGAAAAACTCACCATGGGAAGCGTGGTCACCATCCAGTCAGAGGCATTTTTGGCTTGACGCATCATAGGACCCAGATCTTTTGCCTGATGTGATGTGCTAATTTGCATAGTTTTGTGTGGATATGCCTCACCTGAGTGTCTGTACCACTCTACCTGTTCTTCAGTGAGGTCTACTCCTAAAGCGACTCCTTGCTTTCCTACATACAGTGTTTTTACAGTTAATGGCCACACATGTTCATTTATTACTTGTTCAAAATGTTCTTCATATGTTAAATCTGAATCCCTGTCATAAAACTATGTGCAATGGTATGGATCTAAGGGACCTGTATAAGGATTCAAAGATCTAATCCAGGGCAGCCATTCACAATAGGTCTGCATCATTGTTTCAAAACCAGAGTCACCAGGGTCCAGTTCTGCCCAGTAGATGTCAACGGTCTGTGGCATGTTCCCCTCATACAGTTCAGGTTGATCGACTGAAGTCACGACGCTGTTGAAAGGTGTTGGATCAGGACCAACAGAACATCGATGTTCATCTGGAAACATCAATGAAAGGCCGTCTGCTGAGCATTTTATCATTACTGCCAATTTCAACAAGAGATCTCTCCCCAGGAGATTCACGGGACAGTTTTGTGAAAAAATGAAGTTGTGTCTGTGTGTTTGTGATGACACAGCAACATCAGTCAGTTCAGTTAGTGGCAGTCTTTGTGGGATCCCCGAGAAACCTACTAATGGTACAGAGTCTTTGGTCAGCCTGGTGCCCGCTGGTAATTCTCTAATTGATGAAAATCGAGCACCGGTGTCCACCATGAAGCTCATTGGCTGTCCGTTTACCGTAACCATGAGAAAAGGGTCTGCCAACGCCCCCTTTCCGGCTTCCCGTGGGCCCTTTCAGAAATGAGGTTGTTGATTCCACCCGAGGACTGGAGCAGCTTCTGGGTTTGGAGCTGAGTGGGTGGAGTTGGCGTTGGCTCACACCCTGTGCCAGGCCATGGTGGTTGAGGGATGTATGGAAGATATCCCATCTGTGCTTCGTTTGGACATGTCCTTGCCCAGTGACCTGGTTGTCCACAAATCAGACAGTTATTGTGAGATGGTCTGTTACCTGATTGTCTCCTGAATCCTCTTCCTCGACCTCTGGGTCGAGGAGGCCCCCAATTTCTCAGCTGTGATCTCGTCAGTGGCGGTGCCATCATTTGCATTGGCGCCTGGAGGGCAGGGACCTGTGGAGCATGAATACACTTCTCTGTATTTTTTCCTGCTTTACTGCGCTCTGAGTGTGTTTTCTTTTCATTTTCCAGCTGCATGCGTATCAGTTGTAATTTTAACTTTTCTACCTCACCCTTTTCTTCCTCTGCCTGTTTCATGTGTCTCATAAAGTGGTGAGTGAAATGTGTTGTCCATCTGGTGTCGTCAGCCGTATGCATGTCAGGATTGGCTTCCATCGCCTCCCGTACAGGTGGTGGTACGCCTCTTTGTACAGCTGTTCTGAAAGAGAGAAGAAGAATAGGGGTCGAGCTGGGGTCAACTCCAGTTCTATCAATCCAATCCGCTCTGGCCCTTTTAACAAATGCCAGTGCGTCTTCTTCGTCCTTGGGGCGATACTGACACTCTGCAATAGGAGCAAGAGAAACAGGATAAAGTTTACGCAATGCATCACCAACTCGTTTTCCCATTTCACTGGTAATTGGGTGTTCATTTGTCACAACAGTGATATCAGCTTCTTGTTCAAACACATTCATTGTGAAAGTGGTGGTGGTGAAATGTTACGTGTTCTGCGTCTTTCTTGCATCTCTTTCTCATATCTTGCCCCTAAGTTGACTGACTCCCTGTGACCCCCTTCCTGAATGTGTGGACGTGTTATTGGTGATCTGTGGTAGCTGAGTGAATACAATATGTTCAGTTGTCCCACAGAAATCAAATGTTTAGCTTGTATATTCCTTCAGCTTTTACCTCAGCGTGAGACTCTGCTCTGGTTTTAGTGCCTTTGTTTTTTTTCATTGTTTTAACTTTTATGTTTTGTTTATTGTTTTACCATCTCTTTTTTTTTTTTTTTCCCAATGCATTTTTATTGAATTTTTTACAAATAAAATCACATCACATTGGTCACTCACACTATGCTCACTCACACTGCATTCATACTTGCACACGTCCATTCAGGCACACACAGATGCACACTTGAGGAGAAAGGCGCACTAAAGATTTCACAAATCAAGGTTTTTGGGGTACAGGCATTGTTGGAAAAAGTTCCCAGATATTATATATACTCACCCATCCTGCACTGGTTCAGGATCAGGATACGATCCAGACCTTAGCAAGATGGATGAGTGTTGCTCGGCGTCAAGGGCTCCCAGGAAGCAATCAGTGGATCACTTCCTGAGGACCCCTCCACCGTTCACACACAAAAAAAAGAAAAAAAGAAAAAGAAAACATAAGTACAAATATAATTACCTTCTTGACTATCATTTGAAACCATCATACAGAAATTTTTTTTTGTAAAAATAAGAATAATAGAATAGAAATACAGAAATAATGTGTAAAAAAAAAAAAAAAAAAAAATTGCCTATGAGTTATGACTCGATATATTCCAGTAGGGGATTCCAGGTTGTTTCCCATTTATTCATATTTTTAGAGTTTATAAACCTTATTTTTTCCAAAGTTATTACGTTCACCAGTTCATGTAGCCAGTTCCTGAAGTTCGGTGCAGATGAAGTTTTCCACTCTTTGAGGATGAGTCTTTTCGCCAAAACAGTCCCAAGAAGCAACGCGGCCCTAATATGCTGTGGAAGATTTTGTGTTTCTGAGGACCACCCAAACAAGACCATATCTCTGTCAGGGACAAGGTTTCTCTGATACACCCCTGAATAAAAGAAGAAGATACTAGACCAAAATGGCTGAATAATAGGACATTCCCAAAACGAATGAGACAGTGATCCTTCAGCTGATTTACATTTATCACATAATGGAGATACATCGGGATAAAATTTATGTAACGAAACTTTGGAATAATAGAAACGATGAATCACTTTAAACTGCATGAGCCTATGTCTGCTGTTAATTGAGCAATTGTGAATTTGAGATAGTGTCCGTTCCCATTGTAGTTTTGATATTGTTGTTCTTAGTTCCTTTTCCCATGCTTTTTTAACACCGTCTGCTGATGTTATGGATACCATGAAGCAACTGGAAAATTTAGCAATAAGCTTTTTGCCTGTAGGTGGTAAGTTTAGTATTTCTAAAAGAGGGTGATTTTCATTTAACAGTTGAGAGTTTGATAGGTTATCTTTGATAAACTTCCTTAACTGCAGATATCGAAACCAACTAGTTTGGGACAGATTGAATTTAATTCTCAATTGCTCAAATGACGCAAGACTGCCCTCGAGGTAGATGTCTTTTATACATTTGATGCCATTTAAATGCCAATTCAGAAATGTCCTGTCTGTTATAGATGGGATAAATGCATGATTGTGGCACGTTGGTGAATACATAGTTATATTGGGGATATTAAATAGTTTTTTGATTTGAGAAAGTATTTTAATTGAATTTCTCACCACTATACTGTGGCTTGTTGATTTAATAGAAGAGACTGGTTTAGTAAAAAGTAGAGATAACAATGATGTGTAGGGTTTAACTAATGACTGCAGTTCCAATTTCAGCCACAAGGGAGCAGAATTAAGTGATTCATTGTTTTGATACCCCATCTTCCAATAGGTCAATGCTTTCAGATTTGATGCCCAGTAGTAGTTTTTGAACATTGTGTTGGGATTTATGGTTGGTAATTAGCATAAATAATTACTGTAAGTAATGGATTACTGAAAGTAATAGATTACTGAAAGTAATTTAGGAAAAATTGGAATTACTAATGAAGTAAACGGTTAGTTACTCATCAGCAACTCCTAGAGTAATTGAGTAATTACTCAAAAGTTAATAAATTATCAAAAATAATTTATTAATGAAAAAGTATTAATTTGCATAAATTGGTTATTTATCAAATAATAATTAAATCGGGGCACCACCAGCTAAGCTGGAAATAGCTAATACCAAATTTCAGTCTCGTTTGTCAAAAAGGGTTATTTAAGTAAAGTTAATATTTCTGTGTAAATATAACAATATTAAATAACAAGGAAGGTGTGAGCTTCGAGCACAGACTGTTACAAACCAGTGAATTGTCAACAATAAATACACAATGATAACCAAGAATCGATCAATTCAGTTAAAATGCATCCGGAACTACCACTAGGGGCGCGGCGGCGCACGGAGGGAGAATGCAATGACTCGACTTGTCCACCGAGTGGCGGTCTTTCAAGAGATTGCAATCACCAACGCGGCCACCAGAGGCGCTTGGCGCACTCTTTCTGGACGGCGTGACGTCACTGTACTCGTGCACGGCTCGTGAGCCTGCTTGGAGCGCGCCTGGGGGCTCGTGGTGAGAAATCCCAGGGACAGTGAACTACACACGGTCACAGAAGCGGGTGGAGCGGCGCACAGGAACAGCTGTTGCTGAGTTTGCGCCGCGGTTAGTGGAGCGGAGAGAGAAAGGAGAAGAGGAGTGAGAAGGGCAGTGGACAGAATATGTTCAGCTCTGCACACTGTCTTGGACTATACAGTAGTCTAGAAATGATCTGTGCAAAAGGAGAGAGAGAGAGAGAGAGAGAGAGAGAGAGCAAGCGGGCTACACAGTGCGGAGGTTGTCCGACGCGCAGACACAGATTGGTTGGAAACAGGGATTGGCGTCCCTGACTTCAACACAATAATAAAACACACAGCAATATTACAGTCACGTTATTCTCATTGCCTGCCCAGACTCTAAGCCTTACTCAGTTTGACGAGGGTGAACGTGCTGCGGCGGGGAAAGTCCGTTGATTTCCCGGCTGGAGCTTGTTTTTCTCTCTGGCGTCCCAGGGAAAACAAGCTAAAACGGTCTGTGGACAGGAAAAGTCCACAGGATGATCCGAGGATGATCAAGCGCTTCTTTTGAGGAGGGGGAAGAAGAAGTGGCTTCAGGTCTGCATGCGGGAGGAATGTGCGCTGCCAGCTGCACACTCGGACTCCGGTGAAGAAGGAAAAAAAAGGAAAAAGGGAAAAGTAGACGTAGTTCCACGGTGGTTCTCGGCTCGTCAGCGGGCACACGTGGCACTTCGTCTCCGTGCGAAACGGATGCGTCCGTCTTTACGCAGGTTTCACATTGGAGAGGAAGAAATCACCCCCGCAGGGGGGGATCACGTGACCAATGGCAGACTTTTCAGTTGTAGGCATGTGGTCCTTTGTTCTCAAAACGTGGTCCCCCCTCCCCCTTCCATGAGGTTGAGTGGCCCCCAACAATTGGAAGGCCCAGTCCCCCCTCTTTTGTAGATCGGTATAAGTGCTTCTTTGATATTCTGCGTTTCTTATATCCCCACACAAAATCTAGGACTAGAGATTCAAGTTTTTGAAAAAAATCTACTGGAATAAGAATTGGTAAGTTTTGAAAAAGATAAATACATTTTTTGTATTGTTTTACCATCTGATTGTTTTTATTGCTTTAACTTTAATTGTTTTTATTGTTTTAATGTTTTTATTTTGCCTCTTATATTTTTATTTCAACCTACAGCACTTTGTCTCAGCTACGGCTGCTAAAGGGCTTTATAAATAAAGTTGAGTTGAGTTGAGTACCAGTGGCTCTTTTGAGGCACACAGGCACCACTGACTGGCTGAGAGAGGTGTTAAAGATGTCTGTTAAGGAGGCATTGGAGACGGTACAAAAGGATGCAGAAGTGGGGCAAGCGCAGAGGAGCACATGCAAGGCTAATGGCTAATCCCTGCAAGTCTGTCCATCACTCTGTCAGAGTCCAACGTCATCAGGACATCTTTTTCAGTGGCCACCAACATAAATGCCTCCAGTTTGTCAGGTGACAGACTGCTCAGTCTATTTTGAATGAACTTCAAGATGGACGATGTGCGTTCACAAGCTACCTGGGTCATTGGTAACGTCAGGAGGAACTTGTAAGCAAGGCCAATAGTATGGTATGCATCTGTCAGCATGTTGAAGCGTCGTAGTATCTGGTAGCAGCATAGAGGACACTCTTTGCAAGAGCCACAGCTTTTGGGAGTGATTTCAATCTCCTCTGTGTTGTCATCTTTCACTTGACCTGATCCCTCCGTCACTGTTCTCGACTTGTACTCTGCCAATGGAAATGCCTTGAGCCTGGTCCACTGCTTTGCTAAACTTTTTAGCTCGGACTGTAACTGGTCCTTGGTGGCACGGCTGTCAAAGTTTTGCAAGCATTTGCTTAGGTCATCCAGGGCCGACTCAGGAAGAGCACTGGTATTAAGCTGAGGAAAGTTTCTGGGATCCAAATATGCCAAGTCAGCATAGAGATTGCCATAAGTGGAAAAGCGCCTATGAATGGCTTCAATAGCAGTGCCTATGATCCGGTTATGCACATTAACCTCATAGAATTTTGCAGGGTCATTTAGAGTGTCGTCTCCATCCAAGGGTTTTTTCTTCCTGTTCCTTCTTTGTGAGAGTGTGGCCTCAACTGCTATGTCCATCTCCTCTTCATCTTGGATTTGTTTGTTTGTCCGCTTGACAAATATGTCTGCCGCTTTTTGGACTGATTTAAAATCTCTTACCACTCTTGTGAGTTCCGTCTGTGTTGTTTCCACCACTTTGTGAACAGAGAAGATCTCCATCCCTGCTGCCTGCAGGTATTTGGACAATGGAGAAGTAAGCTCAAATATTCTAAGAAAGAGCTGTGCTGTCAGGATCGTCTCATACTTGAGCAGTGCGTCTGTGTATCTTCTGGCCATGACACGCACAGTTGGTTTTACTGTTTCATCTTCCTCTATGTCGGACAAAGTCAACACCACATCGGTGTACAGAGCATCTTCTGGCTTTCCAAAAGAGCCAAACACTTTCTTTAAAGCTTCATGCTTGGCCCACCAGCACGTCTCACCAATTGTTGCAATGCTTCTGCATCTCTGGCCTCTCCTTGATTCTTCCCATATGTTCATGCCATAAGAGTCTTCTATGAATATTGCAATGTCGTTGAGGAGAGCAAACAGGGACCCACTTTCAAAGACAACCTGGGTGGATTCCACCAGCACCAGATCCAGAACGTGGGCATGGCACCATGCATGCACATGGTTGGGAGACTGTGCAGACATTAGTGGAGAGAAGTCTTTGTAATGGCCTTGCATGTTAGATGCTCCATCAGTTGCGTTTCCAACGCACATTGTCTTGCTTAGGCCCAGGTTGTCTAAAACATCCAAGAGCAAGTCAACAAAAGCCTGTCCAGTAGATGAACTGCACTTCAGCACTGCAACAAGCCTCTCGTGGACAACATCAGTGACATATCTTAAAATTACAGAGCACTGATCCTGAGAGGTGATGTCCTGTGTTTTGTCCAGTTGAACTGAAAACATTCCTGCTTGTTTGATTTCACTGGAAATGTTTTCTTGGATCAGCTGGTGAATTACATCGATGATGGAGTTCACTGTTGTGTTTGACAGTAATGTTACAAGGCTGCCTCTTGTATCACTGCAATGAGGCAAGGTTTTGGTCTTCTCAATGCAGCTGTCAATATACTCTTTCAAACAGACATAATCTTTTCCCAGTCGAAGTATCAGTTCCAAGAAACTACCATGGTCTATGATGTTGTCATCCAGGGTATATGCTCCCTTGTTTTCTGACTTCCTGTATGCAAGTCCCCTTTTGCAAAGAACCTTTGTGACATCAATGATGCGCTCTAAAACTTGATGTTTCTTTCTGACCTGTTCTCTATCAGATGACATCTGACTGCCACCCGGTAAACTGCCTGTGTCGACATTGGAAGACTTTAAAAAATAAGCTTCAGCACATTTTCTATGCCCCTTGCTCTTTTCATGCTCCTCTGTGCACTGGTTGATATTCCCCCAATCTGACATTCCAGTAATGAAAGGGCTGTGTTCTGTTTTACAGAATGCAATGCAAATGAAGCAATAAAGCTTCTGACATTGTTGACTGTATGTCAACCACTTTCTACTGGTGCCGTTTGTGGTGTAAAACACTTTCTGCAGCACTGGGTCATCCGTGTTTTGTTGGGGGTGGTAATTTAAAAATGACTGAAGGTGATTTTGATCCGGGCGTGAAAAGGGATCAAAGTTTTGCCTGACACACTCCTGGCTTTCAGGAGCTTCTTCTTTTTGTGGCCAATCCGTGCTTTCGCTTGTTGTCATGGGCTGGCGCTCTCCCTCAAGTTCTTTAGTGGAAGGAACCTGGAATAGAGAGAATATCATTGGATTAGAAAATTGCTCAAATACAAAAATGTTTTTTGTTGTTAAAATAAAAAAAGAATACACAAATACCATTTTCAAAATGAGTGAAAAACACTTTTTGGGATTTACCCAATTAGTTGTTATTATAACATTTAGTACATATACACTCACTGGCCATTTCATTAGATACAGTTGTCCAATCTAATCCGGTCAAATATATCAGATCTACTATTGATTCTACATTAACAAAGCTTTAACATTTTCAGTTTTCGTTGAAATTGTTGCAAAGGTTATAGTTTTACTTAGTGTTTATAATTGAGGTTGTAATGGGTGGTGGTGGTGGCATACTGGAGTGTAATTTATACAAAAACTGTTCCTAGTAATTTCTCCCATTGATGTATGTTAATGGATTGATGTTGGACAAAAGTACAAGGAACACACAGCTCAATATAATACACTCAAGTACACCACCACCATCCACTGACTTCAATAATACCCATACTCCTGACAATGTCAACAAAAATGTGTAAGCTTTGTAAAAAAAAAAAAAAAAATTAATTGATTGCATTAGATTGCACAGGTGTACCCAATGCAGTGGCGAGTGAGTGTTAATCTACATATAAGGTACTGAATTTATTGCTAGATCTACACTAGAATATTTAAGACTGATAGCATCAGCTTGGAAAAGATATGACTGGCAACTAAAACATAACTCTGTGACTGTCAAACTGCACATGACAAAGCAACAGGCCTGTTTCCTCTATGGCATGTAAAGTGACTCATGAATAACAAAGCTGTTATAACAAAACAGCATTTTTGCTTTTGAATTAAGTTTGTCTTTAAAATTTAGCTTAAAATAATGCCTCTTACAGACTGTCATGTTCCTTTTTATTACTTACCCCAACCTCCAGAGGCTCACGCTCCATCAACTGTTGTGGCTTGTGCTCCTGCTGCTGCTGAAGTTGCATTAAGTTGCCTGAAGCTGAGAGGGCAGCACCAGAATCAAGCATGGTCTGCGCGGTCGGTCCTTCGCCAATTGATGCTCCTGCTGCAGCTGCCAGTGCTGCATCACCTGTTGCTGTGAGCCCAAATAATGTAGTTATTTTGGTGCATTTGGACAGTTACTGGGAGATTGACAAGCCCCTGACTGACAGTTAACCAATGGGCTGTGCTGACATGTTACTGTCAACCCACAGTAGTGTGGGCTGATTGGCCAGCCAATTATGCTAGGTGGGACCTGCTGACCAGCCCGACACACCGGCCCACTGGGTTTGTGCCCGTTATGCCAGATGGCCTTTGGACTCCAGCAGAAGAATTGTGCTGTCATGTTACATGGTGAAACTGACCTGGAAGAGGTGGAGCAGTGCGACTCTTTGCTGGGCCGTCCTCCAGCATCAGAGAATGCATCCGGTCCTTCTTCTGATGGCCCACGCTCTTCTTCTTCCTGCCTCGTTTGGTGGCGGCAGCTGCAAGAACATTATAAAACCACATTTAGTCATTTGCTTTTTAAGAGAGAGCGAGCCCTGGCTTTTTCTCAATGTGTCACAAAGTTGAAGAACATACTGTCAGTAAAAGGCTTCTCAAACATCCGATCTGCACCAGCGTGGAGGCGTTGAGGGTTTCTGATGGAGATGAAAAACTTTGGGCGAACTTTTTGATTGGCTTCACGGGAGGTTTGCCTGGTATCCTTTCTGTCCCCATGAGACTGCCTGTGTCTCATGTTCTTCTTCTCCTTGTGTTTGTTCTAGAAAAAAAAGGACACAGAGGGCCCGTTTACACCGCAACCATTTGGCGTTTAAAATACAAAAGTGCTGAAAAGGCCACCCGAAGTCAGCGCTCACTGACGCCTCAAACAGCCGTACGTCTAGAGTTTAAAATGTCTGTGGGCATGAAAAAGAGACTTTTTGTAAACACTCGATCCAAAGTGGAGTCTCACCATAGCGATCACGTTTCTGATTGGCTTCAAAGGATTGTGGATGATCTCATTGTCAGACTCCTTCCCCAGAATGTTACTGTCCCCTCGTTTGGCCTTCTCGCATTCCTCTTGCGCTCTGTGGACCAATGAGATCATAAGGTTTTGGCGTAATAACATGGGTCCTCCCAAAATGGATGTCAAAAGGTGACAATTGTATAAACTGGAATGAAGCGTTAGATTCAGGTTTGCGCTCTGGAATAATTGCTGACCTCTTCTGTCGTATCCTCTGGACTCTCACATTCTCCGCCCTCTCTTTCTTGTACTGCTTCTCCATCGGAACTTCTTGATTGGCTTCACGGGAGGTTTGCCTGATATCAACGGGCTCTTCCTTCTTGTCTACTTCGTTTCTGTCCCCATGAGACTGCCTGTGTCTCATGTTCTTCTTCTCCTTGTCTTTGTTCTAGAAAAAAAAAAAAGGACACAGAGGGCCCGTTTACACCGCAACCATTTGGCGTTTAAAATACAAAAATGCTGAAAAGGCCACCGGAAGTCAGAGGTCACTGACACCTCAAACAGCCGTATGTCTAGAGTTTAAAATGTCTGTGGGCATGAAAAAGACACTTTTTGTAAACACTCGATCCAAAGTGGAGTCTCACCATAGCGATCACGTTTCTGATTGGCTTGAAGGGATTGTGGATGATCTCATCATCAGAGTCCTTCTCCAGGATGTTACTGCCCCCTTGTTCGGCCTTCTCACGCTCCTCTTGCTCTCTGTGGACCAATGAGACCTTAAGGTTTTGGCGCAATAACATGGGGCCTCCCAAAATGGATGTCAAACGCAGTCAAAAGGTGACAATTGAATCAGCTGGAATAAAGCGTTAGATTCAGGTTTGCTCTCTGGAATAATTGCTGACCTCTGCCTTTGTATCCTCTGGATTCTCACGTTCTCCGCCCTCTCTTTCTTGTACTGCTCCTCCATCGCTCGCTGCTGCACCGTGTCCTTCTGCACGCGCTCCATGATGGCCTCATAGTCTTGACCAATGTTGCAGAGGAGCCACTGCAGGCCCTTCTTGATGGACCTGTGCAACTTCTTTCTGGAGCCTAAAACAGCCGAGCACGGCATCTGGAGGAGGAAAGCCAAAATGTGTTTTTGTGAGCACCAGGGCCAAACCCAACAACCTGAATGTGGGCAGCAGGTGCAGAAACACTCACGATCTCAAATAGACCCTTGTTCACCAACTTCTTCAGCAACAGCTGCTCGATGATATCTGGTACGAACAGAGCCCCCTCTTGTTCTTGTTTGTTGGCCAGCCTGAGAGAAGGAAGACCAGCAGTTAGTTGCTGCCAGGTGAAAGTATCCAAATCTGAAATGGGACTCTTTCCAAAAAAAACTATGCAAGGGCTAAGCAAGCGGACGTCCTTAATGTCAAGTGAAAGTATTGAAAAGTTGAACTTGACTCATGTGTCTCTCTACTCACACCAGCACGGGTTTTCCAGCGATGAGTGGGTTCTGCAGGACCTCCGCCATGACTTTCTGCGTCTCCTTGATCCGCTGCACATCGCTGGAGTCCACCACGAACACTACGCCGCACGACTCTGCGTAGTAATGCTTCCAGATGCCCCGGATGCGCTGGCCTCCACCCAGGTCGAAGATGGTCACATCAAACTTCCCCTGCTTCAGGTCTACTTTGGAAAACCCCACGGTGGGAGTCACATCTTGTCGATTCTCTGAAAAAATACAGACAGACTATGAAAACTGCAATAAGACATAAAAACAAGTGAGCAAGCTGGGACTATGTCATTAAATGTATGTAAAGGAGGTTTATGAGATAGAAACAAGACAATAAACAGATTACTGATTGAACCAGGGGTGTCAAACACATTTTAGTTCAATTTCAACTTGAAATGCTGGTAAAATAATGCTTTTACCCAGATGATGATTAACATGTCTCTCTCTATTTTCATGATCAGTCCTTAAAGTGGCCACAATCTCAACATATAGCCAATTTGATTGATACTTTCTTGTGCAACATACAGTGAAATGCTAGAGCTTTTATGTGACTTTGAGGCAAATTAGCTAGCAACAAGGTCACTCGCTTTCATATCTCAGCTCGTATCTCAAGTGTAGTAGTTTTGTGTCCACTATCAAGAAATTTGCTAAAAAATAACGTTGAAATTGTAGATTCCTCACCTCCCTTGAGTGCTCGCAGTATGGTCGTCTTTCCTGCCTTATCCAATCCCACCATGAGAAGAGTCACTTTCCTGTAAGAAAGAATAAAACCATGAATCTCCAAACATCAGACTTGTTGACGAGGAGCAGCATAAGCACTGGTGACATGCTTCAGGAGCATAGATAATCTAATAATAATCTGAATGAGCAACACGAATGTGCAAAAGACAGAGGGAGTCAGCTTGGGTCACCTTGTGGAGGGACAACACACATTCGTTGTCTGGTTCATATTAAAATAAATCTGTCATCTTGTTCACAAGTTCTCGTCTTAACTATGATGTTAAATAAGCACCAGGTGGAAACAAAAACTCATAAAGTGAAGTTCCTTTGTCCTTCTCGCAAGTACTTGGATAACACACGCTTGGATAATTCATTAGTCTTTCAATAATCCAGAATTTCATAGTAATAAAACTGGGTGGAAACGGGGGGAAATCGGTGGTTGTTGAAATTTTTTAACAACTCTATTAATCCCCTTGGGGCAATTTTGAGCAAATGCGAAACTCAACTATTCACATAGTTGTATACACATAAACAGGTTTTACAGGCAGGTGAACACCGCTGCTAAACCACACAAACATCAAAAATGTTTCAGTGAACCTCATTGGTTTGTCAGAAATCGAACTATGATTTTAGGAAGCGAGCCGTCATTTGGAAAAGACGGCCAAAAACAGCGGACGTGTTGCTCAAAGCCAGGAGGCATAAACAAGTACATGTAGTGAAGTTTGGAGTGAGGTGAGTCAGGTAGAGGTACAGTTACAGTTACAAGTACAAGTGAAAACCATCACCAATAAAAAGAAGCTATTAAAATTAAAAAGTAAACTTTTTAACAAAGCCAGGAAGCATATTATACTCAACAAAAATATAAACACAACACTTTTGTTTTTGCTCCCATTTTTCATGAGATGGACTTAAAGATCTAAAATTCATTCCAGATACACAATATTACCATTTCTCTCAAACATTGTTCACAAATCTGTCTAAATGTGTGATAGTGAGCACTTCTGCTTTGCTGAGATAATCCATCCCACCTCACAGGTGTGCCACATCAAGATGCTGATCTGACATCATGATTAGTGCACAGGTGTGCCTCAGACTGTCACAATAAAAGGCCACTCTGAAATGTGAATTTTTTTGCTTGATTGGGGGTCTGGGGACTCAGAACCAGTCAGTATCTGGTGTGACCACCATTTGCCTCATGCAGTGCAACACATCTTCTTCGTATAGAGTTTATCAGATTGTCAATTGTGGCCTGTGGAATGTTGGTCCACTCCTCTTCAATGGCTGTGCCAAGTTGCTGGATATTAGTGGGAACTGGTGCACGCTGTTGTATACGCAGGTCAAGCACATCCCAAACATGCTCAATGGGTGACATGTCCGGTGAGTATGCTGGCCATGCAAGAACTGGGACATTTTCAGCTTCCAAGAATTGTGTACAGATCCTTGCAACATGGGGCTGTGCATTATCTTGCTGAAACATGAGGTGATGTTCATGGATGTATGGCACAACAATGGGCCTCAGGATCTCATCACTGTATCTCTGTGCATTCAAAATGCCATCAATAAAATGCACCTGTGTTCTTCATCCATAACAGATGCCTGCCCATACCATAACCCCACCACCACGGGCCAGTCGATCCACAACATTGACATCAGCAAAGCGCTCACCCACACGACGCCACACACGCTGTCTGCCATCTGCCCTGAACAATGCAAACCGAGATTCATCCGTGAAGAGAACACCTCTCCAACGTGCCAGACGCCATCGAATGTGAGCATTTGCCCACTCAAGTCTGTTACGGCGACGAGCTGGAGTCAGGTCCAGACCCCGATGAGGACGACGAGCATGCAGTTGAGCTTCCCTGAGACGGTTTCTGACAGTTTGTGCAGAAATTGTTTGGTTATGCAAACCAATTGTTTCAGCAGCTGTCTTAGTGGCTGGTCTCAGACGATCTTGGAGGTGAACCAGCTGGATGTGGAGGTCCTGGGCTGGTGTGGTTCCACGTGGTCTGCGGTTGTGAGGCCGGTTGGATGTACTGCCATATTCTCTGAAACGCCTTTGGAGACGGCTTTTGGTGGATAAATGAACATTCAATGCACGAGCAACAGATCTGGTTGACATTCCTGCTGTCAGCATGCCAATTGCATGCTCCCTCAATGCTTGTGGCATCTGTGGCATTTTGCTGTGAGACAAAACTGCACATTTCAGAGTGGCCTTTTATTGTGGACAGTCTAAGGCACACCTGTGCACTAATCATGATGTCAGATCAGCATCTTGATGTGGCACACCTGTGAGGTGGGATGGATTATCTCAGCAAAGCAGAAGTGCTCACTATCACACATTTAGACAGATTTGTGAACAATGTTTGAGAGAAATGGTAATATTGTGTATCTGGAATGAATTTTAGTTCTTTAAGTCCATCTCATGGAAAATGGGAGCAAAAACAAAAGTGTTGCGTTTATATTTTTGTTGAGTGTAGATGCATCAGCAAAAATGTCAAGGAGAAAGCAAAATTCTACACGTCACAATGTTGTATTTAGTAGTCCAGAATGCAGCATTTAAGGAGCATTTCTATCTTCTTTTTTTTTTAAATAGTGACACCCCCCCTCCACAAAAAAAAAACCATGACAGGAACTGTCTCTGTCTCTGTATCCTAATACTTAACTTTGAGTAGGACGCAGAAACGCCATGCACAAAGCAATCTGCCCTCTCATCCTCTGCAGCCAATTGTCCTTCATCGTGATAGGGTCTCAGTGTAATCCAACAACTGTAGTCAGTTTCTCTTATTGTGATGGGTTCTCAGTGTAATCCAACAACTGTAGCCAATTTCTCACTTTCATCTATGATCTCATGCTCTCCTCTGCTCTCCTTTGATCTCTGGTCTTCTGAGCTCATCTGACCTCCTTTCATCTCTGATCTCCTCAGCTCATCTGATCTCCTTTCATCTCTGATCTCCTCAGCTCATCTGATCTCCTTTCATCTCTTCCGCGATAATCCTCTCCCATCCACTTTGTATGCAATTCTTTTGCAGTTTGTTGCAATTTCTTTGGAAACATTTAGCTGAATCACAAAAGTCATGCCAACCTATTTATCTATCAAAAAAAAAAAAAGTATTTATCTATCCAAAAAAAAAAGTGAATTTCTCTTGGAGATCGTTAAAGTATTTATCTATCTATCTATCTATCAACCTATTCCCGAATATTCGGCCAGGGTTGATGTGCTTTTTATATCTGTGCACACAGCAGTGCAGGACTAATGATGCACCAAAAAAACTGAGATACTGTCACATTGTGGATGGGGCGGGGTCTTGTAGTAGGCTATTTCACTCGCACTCCCCCCCCTCCTTACACTGAGTTATAGCCCCTGTAAGTTCTAATGATACAGCCCATCGGCAGTCCGAAGTGACTAAGAAGGACTTAAATGAGCTTTTAAAGTTTTTAAGTACAGTTACCTGTGGAAAGTCTGTTTTTATCGCCGCTCCCATCCCCACACAGGTGCAGCTCGCTTCAGCAGAATTTTAAGCCTGAACACGTTTCTTACTTCCACCTGCAAAGCCACAATGTAGGTTTTGTTGATATCTTTAACTTGTTCTGGAACCGTCTCTCCATCCGTCCTGACGGACTGCAATCCCAGCATGCTCGGTAATGAGATACTAGCTATGAGTGCTAATAGGCTACACACGGTACATTCGTCCACATGAGACTGACTGTTAGTGTTGCCAGATCAGATTGACAGTTTCCAGCCCAATCACATCTTAGAACCCACCCATTCCAATAAAAACCAGCCCAAACCAAGAAATTGCATGTACCATGAACCAGCCCAATGTATTTTTTTCCCGCCTGACGTATACAAAAATAGCCCAATGGCAAAACTACTGACTGTTTACGTTCCACAGACAAGCCCCGAGTGTCCTTCCTCGTGGACTCCTCAGGCTGCTGTTGGCAGCACCAGCACCCCTTACTGTTCTCCTCGACCACTGCTTTCTGAAAATGAGTCCTCTCATCCACCAAATGATGCTTCCTCCAGCGCTCCCCACTGTCTTCTTCTTTCTGCTGCCTCCTCACCCTCGAACAACAAAACCCTGACACATCATGTCGAGACTATGTCTGTTCCACGACCATTTTATCCAAGACAAGTAGAGGAGTTTTTCAACGAAATTTGATCAACGTCATCCATAAGTAAACAAAATCCCACAATAATCAAATGTGGATTCTTAAATATCCATTCACTTTCATCCAAATCTTTACTTGTAAGTGATTTGAAAACGGAGCATAAATTAGATTTATTTACCCTCACTGAAACCTGGTTAAAAGGAGATCAATATCTCAACCTTAATAAATCAATGTCCACCACTCATCTTAATCATCATATCCTTTGAGAAACTGAACGGGGAGGAGTAGCATCTATTTACATATCTATTTTTTTTTTTTATTATTTCCAGAGCTAAAACAAACCAGAAATCCCTTGAAAGTGTCACTCTGAAGCTCATGCACTCATCATTTATGGTATTGACATTGGTCAATTCATGTTTTTCCTCCACAACCCCCTGTTGTCAGATCCCTTCCCGATATCATTTGAATTTACATTAACTGCCATTATAGCCCCTGAAAATGAATTAAAACATAAGAGCTATTTATCAGGCAATGCTGTAGCCACATTCTGCGAAGTACTCCCACAATATTGACTTCAATACCATCCGTGGATCCAGCAGTAAACAGCTGTCATGCCATCAGCCCTACTCAGATTGATTTGGTTGTACATCGAACAGCAGCCTTACTTTGCTCCACACTTGATTCTATTGCCTCTTGGAGATAAAAGCAACAACTCAGAGGAGGATAGCTCCATGGTTTAATGATAATTTGAAAGCATTAAAGAAATCAGCATGGAAATTGGACAAGAAATGGCACTTAACTGAATTGCAAATATTTCAAACAGCCTGGAGAGATAGTTTATTAATCTATTAAAAAAATTCCATTCACAAAACTTGAACTGCCTTAATAGAATGAAACAATAACAATCCTAGATTTCTCTTCAATACTATTGCCAGGCTGACAAAAAGTCACAGCTCTGTCGAACCTCATATCCCTTTAACCTTGAGCAGTAATGACTGTAAACTTTAATGAAACGATGTGGAACCAGCTCCCCGTTTCAGTCGATGAAGCTGACACAGCTTCTACTTTTAAGGCCAGACGTAAGACTTTTCTATTTACTAAAACTAACAGTTGAGGCTGATTCAAGACGCTGCCACACCCCCTGCCATAATAATAATAATAATAATAATAATAATAATAATAATAATAATAATAATAATAAATTGTAAACAAATTGGATTAGTGCAGTGTATGTGAAATGTTATCGCTGGACATAATGTTTGAATCACCACAGATGACAATGTACTTGTTTGTAGTTTTGGTTGAAACACAAGCTGAATCCATCACTGATCAGAAAGACTAAAGGTCCAGTACCACCTAAAATAAACAGGGCCTTTATAGACTTTTCTACAGTACATCTGATACCCAGGTAATGCAGCATTAAAAACTCAATTTTTTATTTAATTAGATCAGTGGTTCTCAATTATTTTCTGTCATGCCCCCCCCCTAGAGGACAGAATTTTTTTTCAGCCCCCCCCCCCGAATTGTACTACCATTGAGAACCTGATAATATTTATTTATTTATCTGTATAAACCACTGTATGAGTTGCTGGCACCAGCATTCTGCATACAATCGCCTGATTATCAAAATAAATTAATAAAATGAGCTGAGAACAACTTAAAGCAATTTCCAAGTTTAGTTTATGAATTGTGATTCTCAAAACAGAAAAAGTGCAAATGATTCACTGGGATGTGCATTTTTAAAAACTTAACACAGTAACATTCAAAACTTTAAACAGTAAGATGTTCTGCTAGTTGTTCTTGGAGGTCGTCTGAAATGTCAGATATACGTCTCCCGACCGTGTCATTTGAAAGAGGGACAGTCTTCAGTGCCTCAGCACTTTTCTCACCGAGCATGATTGTGACCATGTCCAATGCTGCGGGGAGGATTAGCTCCTCTGCTATGGTGTGAGGTTTTTTGCACCTTGCGATGTGGTGGGCAACTTTGTAAGAGGCTAACAGTGCTCTTTTGTTTACTGATGCCACGCTGACAAAATGACCGGCTTGTTGGCGATACTTATGGAGTTTACGATGAAAAAACTCCAGTGGCTTACTGACATAACGGGTGTATGGCCTCCAGGTGTATGGTGTATGGCCTCCAGGTGTATGGTGTATGGTCTTCAGGTGTATGGTGTATGGTCTCCAGGTGTATGGTGTATGGTCTCCAGGTGCCGTCTTCATTTATTTGGTTTCATGTTGTCCGCTGCCAGAGTTTTTAGGCATAAAACACAAATGGGTGTTTCCTCGTTTCCGACCGTGTTCACGGTAAACCCAAGGGCGATGTAGGCATCGTCATATCTCCTGCTCTTACTAGCTTTATGCCGGTTACTGTCACCTGTTTCTTTTCCTCTGACGCCTCATCCTTTTTTCTTTTCACTCCTGTCAGAAACTTCTCCATCTCTCCTCCTCCTCCTCCGCCAGCTCTGTACACCGGTGTTCAGGTGTAGTACTTCTTCTACTCTACTGGGTTGAACAGGCAGCCTGTTGATTAGTTTGAGCACTGCTGCCACCTAGTGTCTGGAGGCCCTTTTTTTATTGTTCAAGCATGAATAAAGACACTAATACTGAAAGTCGCGCCGCCTCACGCCCCCCCTGACACCCCACCACGCCCCCCCAGGGGGGCTGCCCCACCATTTGAGAAGCACTGCATTAGATCAAGTTTCCTTTATCTTCTGCTTGATATCGTTCTTTGCTCGACAGTGGAGCCATGTATGTATTGATGTATTTGCTCATAGGAGAAATTATTAGTGCTAATGATTGGTGTGCTTAACCGTAGGATTTATATTAGACAAATATAATACACTACATATTAATGACATAACAAGAAGGATGACAACAAGCAGGCAGGTATGTGAAAAGCTGGGTAATTCATTTAATATACATGAGAGATCTCCAGTAAAACAAACAGCAAAATAATTGTATTCGTGGGAAATTTTGAATCAGCGGCTTTTATTGTTACTGAGCTCCAAGGAGTTGAATAGGAATATTTAGGCTATATAGGAGGCTAGAAGTAATAGTAACACTGTACTTGTCACGGCGGGGAGCCGGCGCGTGGAGCCTGAACCCAGAAGCACACCTCAAAGCAGAGAATTGTTTGCAAACGTCAAAGTTTTATTGTGCAGGGAGGGAAATGGGAGCTGGAACGGAGACGGGACCCGGGGAATCTCGGGGGCCCTCTTGGAACCGGGACGGGACCCCTGGAATCTCTGGGGGGGCCTCTTGGAACCGGGACGGGACCCGGGGAATCTCTGGGGGGCCTCTTGGAACCGGGACGGGACCCGGGGGACTTCATGGAACCGGGACGGGACCCGGTGGGAACTTCATGGAACCGGGACGGGACCCGGTGGGAACTTCATGGAACCGGGACGGGACCCGGGGGGGAACTTCATGGAACCGGGACGGGACCCAGGGGGGAACTTCTTGGAACCGGGACGGGACCCAGGGGGGAACTTCTTGGAACCGGGACGGGACCCGGGGGGGAACTTCTTGGAACCGGGACGGGACCCGGGGGGGAACTTCTTGGAACCAGGACGGGACCCGGGGAATCTCTGGGGGGCTTCTTGGAACCGGGACGGGACCCGGGGAATCTCTAGGGGGCCTCTTGGAACCGGGACGGGACCCGGGGGGAACTTCTTGGAACCGGGACGGGACCCGGGGAATCTCTGGGGGGCTCTTGGAACCGGGACGGGACCCGGGGGGAACTTCTTGGAACCGGGACGGGACCCGGGGAATCTCTGGGGGGCCTCCTGGAACCGGGACGGGACCCGGGGAATCTCTAGGGGGCCTCTTGGAACCGGGACGGGACCCGGGGGGACTTCTTGGAACCGGGACGGGACCCGGGGGGACTTCTCTGGATCTCTGGCGTCGGAACAGGAACGGGAACGGGAACCACCCCGGGGAGGACGATCACTCCCCGGGGAGGACAACAGCGACTCACCTGCGGCAGCAGCCAACAGGAGACTAACCACACGGACTGACGACCAAGACAATCCTCTGGCACCGGACCCTCCTCACTGCAGGGCTTAAGAATGCAAGGCAATCACTCAGCTGATTGCCTGCAGGAGTGTCAGAGAGGATCCGGTGCTGGAGCGAGGTGTGTGACTCCTAACAGTACTATACATGGTGCTATACACAGTATTATACACTGTACTATACATGATACTATACACTGTTCTATACACAGTACTATACTCTGTACTATACACTGCACTATACACTATACCGTACACAGTACTATACACTGTTCTATACACAATACTACATATGGAACAATACACGGTACTATACACGTCCCTTACGGCCGTGGATTACCACCTCAGTCCGTGGAGGCTGGTGGCTGGGCGTTGATCAATACCACACCATCGAGCCACTTCAAGTTTGGGAGTCGTTTTGCGACTTCTACCTTCCAGGTTCCTTTAGCTGAATGCTCCTCCTCCAGAGGATTTCCCACAAACCCCAGATTTACCAGGCACGGAAGTTCTTCCAGCCTCACAAACTCCACTACACAACATACAAAACAAAAAGCACTTCATTACTTCACTGTGGAAAAGTCAAAATTATATTCACACCAAAAGTTACCAGAGGTTTACACAATAATTTGGCTCTACATAACTCTGACATGTCTGTTTCACATGTTCTCATGTTGACTGTGTTTATGATTGTCACTTACTCCAGTTGTTGACCAGGTTATTAGACATGTATAGAACCTTCAGGTTCTTCAAGACATGTATGCCCTTCAGTTTTTCAATGGCATTATTTGAAATCCACAGCTCTTCTAAAGTGTCTTTTACTCCCTCCTGCACACATACACACACACACACAGACGTAATTTAATAAAGCTCAGATATACCGTGCGAAATCACTTCTAAAACAGTATGTTAAAAATGTTTCATTAGTAACTCACCAGTCCAGCGACATTCTTGATGAGATTCCTCCCCAAGGATAACATTTTCAAGTTCTCTGGAAGGACACAAGGCATCACGTCACAAAACAAAGACCATGAACACAGTGAAAGTGTGTCTGTGCCGTTTAAAGTATTCATGAGTGGGTACTTACTCATTCCACTGAGGTTGGACATTTTGGAGATGCAGTTTATAGACAGAGACAGCTGCCTGTGGAGAATACAGTGCAATTAATCACAGGAAATTATTGAATACTCCATAATAACACATTTATGTACAAAGAGTTAGGAGATTTGAGGAAATTAAATCTGTGCTTCGAAATCCTTTAAATGCCACCATCATCAGGCTCCGTTGTGAACGGGCTACGATACTGAAGTGATGAGCATGCACAGGGGGGAAAAAGCTACGGTACGCAATAATTGGTGTACCATAGTCATATGAAAGGACACGTGACCATACAGGCTGACAAGTATCCTATTTGAGACACAAAATAAATCAGATGTGGGACACAAATGAACATGGGGGCAGGAGATCTGCTTCGGTTTCTAAGAGAACTGCGTCAACACATCCTTTCAAAAGCTTAAGCTGCAAGAGTGGTGAGTTTGGAACTCTTCCCCAGGAAGATACCCACTATTCCTTGTCAATCCATTTGAATGCTGCCTTTACAAAATTATATATCCTCCACACACTCTAAAAGCCAAAATGAAACTCACTCGCACTGGACAAGAGCATTCAGAGAAGAATCCATCTTCTCAATTGGAGGAAGCTGGCCACAAAGTTTAATTTTCTTGGCTTCGGCGGCTTTTTCATTGGTTTTAGCCTCCTGTGTGCAATTAAAAAAAAAAAAAGTGGTATTACTACGCAGCTCTTTCTTGATACACTCTACGATACAAACACATACATCTCTGACTCATGTGTAATAGCTGCATTGTGCAACACTTACCCATTTGGACAGTGCTTCTTTGATCGTGGTAGGTTTCATCTGGGGGACAGTTGATAAAACTCAGTCAGATAAGGAGGAGCTGCATTATACTGGCATGACTCAATGTAAAGCAATAAAATCACGTCGCTCTCGTTTTTAAAAATGATAAAGTGATGCAGTATTGAAAATATTTGAAATGTTATGATACTGGCATTCCCTCTTATCACGGGATGAAGTCAAATTTTAGTAAATGTATATATCTATGACAGGTGTCCTTTTCGAAACACAATATATGGGTATGGCCCAGGAGTGGTTGCCATAGCAACAACAATTCAACGGATTTGGCTGGGGTATTTTTTTTTCACAATATTGAAAATATTGAAAATTTAATGATGTTGGGCATTCCCTCTTAACACAGAATGAAGTCACATTTTATGAACTGTATACTACAAGTGTCCTTCTCTAAGCACAATATATGGGTATAGCTCAGTAGTGAGCGCTATTGTAGCAGCAGCTCAATGAAAATGGCTTTGATTCATTCTTACAAAAGAGAGGGAAACTTCATGAAAAAAAACCTAACATTTTCATGGTAGAAATATTATATCCTGATATAAAGTAACCTCTGCCTGGAAAGCTCAAGAGTTGTACTTTCTGATGATGTGTATAGTTTGTTGTTACTTTTGTTTGTTGTTACTTTTTCCATGGACACCAAAATACATTTTGACCTAAAAGTACTTATCTTTGTATTTTCATATCCATACTTATACAAGTTTCATTGAAATCCGAGAGATGTCACTTACCACGATTTAGCTGTATTTCTCAGTTGTCAGTTCTTAAAATAAACAATTCAGTTGAATTCACTCTTTGATTAAAGTTAGCAAATATTCTCTCAGAACCTTTACCCCTTTCCCGCTTGGCTTACAAGTAGCTGACTTTGATGTACCTGGCTGTTAAGTGACATCACCGTTCCTCCCTTTCTACTGGGCTTTCAAGTACCTCGCTTTGAAGTTCCAGCCTCCTCACTCCTGTTCAACTGAAAATGTACTGTGCCCAAAAGCAGAAAATGGCGTACGCACATTTACATGCACTTTCCTTTTTATAGCTCACAGTCTATCTGGAATATTGGGCAGTTCATCTGCCGCCCTCAAAACGCCCAGTTTATACCATAAATGGTCAATGCAAAGTGCCCTGTCAGGATTTGTGCATCTCATTCAGCCTGTTGATCAGAATTTGACGCAAAATCCTGACAGAAAAGAATGTCATCACAGGGCCAGGGGAGAGTGACATCATGGGGGGCAGAGGAGAGTGACTTCAGCAAGCTTTATAAATGAGGCCCCAGTTCTCTTGATTAGTGGTGATTAGAAAAAGACTGTTTGCATGATCTGAGCTCCCCCAGACCCAGGCCGTGGGAGAGGCCTGGAGCATGGGGACGGGCCCGGCTCCCCCAAATCCCGGCTCCGAACCTGGACCTTTTGGGCCTGGGCCGGGGGCGTGCCGCCCTCCCAGCAACTCCCGAAGCTCAGCCCCTGACCCTAGGTCCATAAACACAGTTTTCATTTTTCGTTCGTTTACAGGATAATGGTGCTCGGAATCACTGAAAACACAACTTTTTACGGTCGTAGTAAACCGTACTTTGTTCATTCACAAACAATGAATGCGGTGTGTGCTGGAATCACACCTGGTGAAACTTGTTTTCTTTCATACAAACACTGAGTGGATCAAAACAATAAAGGGTGAAGCTACATTTCAGGTGAACTTAATGTGACCTTCTCTTAACTTTTGAATCTTCACCGGTTCACTTGCTTTACAGCAAAGCTTTCAGCAAGTGTGTGATCCATGAATGTTTCAATAAATGTCCTGCTTCAATTACAATTGGCCTCAAGCAGCCCTCCTCACCATGCTGTTCACATCTTGACATCATGAGACCAAGGAAAAAAAGTATTGTTTTCCTACAAATGGTAAAAAGAGTTCAAAGTTGAATTACGGCTCCTTCATGTTAAATAAAAACAAACAGTGAATAACAAAAATCATTTTATTACAATTTCTCCAACGTTCACATCTGTTCACACAAGATTTTTTATGTCACACTTTTTAAAAACGCACCAAAAAAAAGCAGTTGCGTTACAAAAGCAAAATGAAAAGATTCATTCGGCAACCAGGGGAACGTTCGTCAGCTTTAATTTAATTAAATCTTTTCATTTTCATGACAAAGCAGAAATCAGGGAGGAAATCTTTCACCGAGACCTTCATAACTTCATCTCTTTTTGAGATTTTATGTGGCGCAAGAAATTATCTCGTTGACTGAAACATTTCCCCTTTTCACAAGAATTTGGCTTCTCACCTGTGCGACTTCTCATGTGCCACGACAGATGACTCTTTGTACTGAAACATTTGCCACATGTTTCACAAGGATACGGCTTCTCACCTGTGTGAATTCGCATGTGAGTCCTTAAACCCGACTATGCTGAAACATTTCCCACATATTTCACGAGAATATGGCTTCTCACCTGTGTGAGTTGTCGTGCGCCACGACAAATGACACTTTGTATTGAAACATTTGCCACATGCTTCATGCTACATGTGAATTTTAATGTGGCGCCCCACACTATTGTGCCGACTGAAACTGTTTCCACATGTTTCACAAGAATATGGCTTCTCACCTGTGTGAGTTCTAATGTGGCGCAGCAAATTATGCTGTCAACTGAAACTTTTACCACAGATTTCACAAACTATCTTATCAGTGACAGTTCCTAAGCTCTGACATAATTAGGTTTTTTTTAGGACCAATTCCACCACGTGTTTCCTGATAAAGAAGCTTTTCACCTTCAGCCTGTTTCTCTGACACAGGAACCTCGTCCACACGGTCACTGGAATATGCTGATTTTTTTCAGGTCTGCATTTAAAACGTTATTAAACAATGTAAATGTTACAAGTCGAACTGTCTAAACTGTAAACAACTAATGGAAAACAGAGATTTAAACACTGAAATCATTTTAATTAATTCAGCTATTTTGGGGTTTGAGTATCAACGACCCACAGAATCATTAAAGGCTCAGCTTCAACAGACTCTCTGAACTTATGGTCCAATCCTTTATCAGTGAGAATCTTCTGCATTCTCCCCGAGTCGTCCTTGATTAGTCTGGAACTCCTCAATCTGAAGTTATACCACAGCTCAGAAAGCTACTGGATTAGTGTGGATTAATTGAAACCAGACTATTTTAGTTCTGGTTTTATTTCATCCCTGAACATGAAACCAGCCCAGTGTGAGAAGTGTAATGAGTCTGGAGCATGTCTTGTCTTGATACCGATTACATTCATCAAAACACGGCATCCTTTTCAAAAGCAAAAGCTATATTTGAAACAATCGACTAAAACATACAAGCAAGACGTTTTGGTGTCCATCCAAACACCATGAACCGTAACAGAGCCGTGCTGTCCATTTATTACTATCTGATGACTTAATATCGTATAATCTCATGAAGTCAAGCATCCACAAGTGAAATTGCTAGCTTTGGCTGCGGCCGGCAACAATGTTGCTTTAAGCCCAGTGGATGTGTTTGAACTCATGTTTTCAGAGAATATTTTCTCTTTCAATCCATCAGTCACGTCAATATTCCATAAAGGTTTTCAGACATTGTATTCCAGCTGAGATGTGTTGCATGAAAGACAAGTGCCCCCCCCCGATATATTATAAAAATAGTAAAAAACAAACAAAACCCATTGGATTAACATCAGTATTTCATTTCCATTTCTTCAGTTCTGCTCATACAAGATTTGTTTCAAAAAGCACAGAAAAGCAGTTGTGTTACAAATAAAATTGAATATTCATTCTGCAACCACAGGATCATTTGTCAGCCTCTGTTTACTTCAACAAAAAGTGAGAAGATTAAAATTAATTTGTTTCCATTTTTGTGACAAACCGGAAACAAAGAATCAAAGGGATTGACAAAGCAACTGTGAGCATCGAGCTTAGAGAAATGGCTTTGAGATATAAAGCCACCGTTTTGAGTCTCACATCAGAAGTACACAGGTTCAGTCACCACTGTGGCTCCCGGAGCAAGACCTTTGAACCGTCACATGGTGAAATAATCTGGACACTGAAACTTCTCCGTTTCACAGTGACATGGAATATTTTGACTTCAATATATCTTGACATCAATATTGCATCACCCTGAGACACCGAGTCGGCTTTAGGGAGAATAAATGAGGTTGAGAAGAGTCATAAATAAGAACAGATATTTCTGTGACTATTGTCTGAGTCAGGGGTTCCCAAAGTTTTGATAGCTGAGGGCCAAATTAGGAACCCAACATTGGACTGAGGGCCGCTGAAGAAAAAAATTTAACACAAAAAGAAAAAAAAATTCCATTTGTAATCATTTTAATGACCAGGTGGCATTTCTATGATTTACATTTTTTTGGTCTGCATTCATAATGTGCAATAAACACATTTTAATTGATAAATGAGGCTAAACTTTGCAAACCATTGAGAAGCAATGTGATGAAACGCAAAATCCAAAATGGGGATTTCTGCCCTCGACAGTCAAATGTGGGATATAACAGTCCTGTGTGCAGTCCATTTCAGAATATATGTAAACATTCTTGAGAACAAACAGTGTCAGGAGCCGTCTACATGAGTATGCACTTATCATCCACACGGCGCAGCAGTTTAGGAGCCTGAAAATGTGTTGGTTTTTTGTAACGCACTAAACCCACATCTACAACCACATAATGATGAAGTCTCGAGTGGAGGTGTAGAATGATAGAACGCAGCTCTACGGTCATTTATAATGGAAACCTACGTAAATGCTGATTAAAGTTCTCTTTCACATTAAAAGACTCATTTTATGGTTAAAATTTTTTACAGTACTATGTAGTTTGTTCTTTAGTTGCTGATGAACCAAAACTGTCACTTCATTATATAGAAGTTCTGTGGGTTAGAAGATAATAATGGGGGCGTCTCATAGCGGAAACTCATGGCCTCATGCAGACCTCAGCCTGCGGTCATAACGCCATACAAGATGTTACAGGTTACGATGAAAAGCCTGAAAACGACAACGGAAACCTGCTCCTAAATTATATATCTGACTTATAGCGACTTATATCTTTCCCACGCGCCATTTTTTCTCTCTCTCTATAAACACCCCAGAAAGATGTGGGGCTGGCTTAGCACCCATTTAGCCCCTGATTGGCAGAGGCTTTGGCAGTGGAAAGAAAGAAAACTGGTGCTAAATCTGGCCCTGGCCCCGAACTGGCACCTGGTTCCTTCTGGTGGACGAGCCCCTTTGAGAACCTATGGTCTATATAAACCGGGAGAAACTGAAGCGATGGAGAGACATGTTGGGGTTCGAATCGGAGCGGCGGCTTGACCCACAGCCACCTGACTTGTATTTGTCCCCTTCACGATCCAAAATACAAAATCCTGTGTGCGCTGAAGCCCCGAGACCTCACCTATGGCTTTGTCTGACAAAAAGGAACCGGGTTTCTCACAATTGTGAGATTTCTTGTGGCGCAACAGGTGACTGTTTCGACTGTAACTTCTCCCACATGTTGCACAAGAATACGGCTTCTCACCCGAGTGAGTTTTCTTGTGGCGCCACAAACTGCCCTGCCGATTGAAACTTTTCCCGCATGTTTCACAAGAATACGGCTTCTCACCTGTGTGAGTTCTCATGTGGATCACCAAACTCTGCTGTATGGTGTAACTTTTACCACAGATTTCACAAACGACCTTCTTTTTCGTGACACTTTCTACGTTCTGACATAATTTCCGTTTACAAATCATTTCACCACACGGTTCCTCACAAAGAAGCTTTTCACATTCAGCCTGCTTCTGGAGAAGTTCTGGTTCTTCTGGTTCCTCTTTGATGTGTGGAGGTTGTGGTTCTTCTAGTTCCTCTTTGATGTGTGGAGGTTGTGGTTCTTCTGGTTCCTCTTTGATGTGTGGAGGTTGTGGTTCCTCTTTGATGTGTGGAGGTTCTGATTCTTGTGGTTCCTCCTTGATGTGTGCAGGTTGTGGTTCTTCCTGCTCGAGACAGTGGTTTGTTTCCTGTTTAAGGAGCTGCTCCTCTGTACAGTCACGGTGCTGGTGGAGCTCTGGAGGGACAAGAAAGTACAATATAAAAGGTTAGTTACGTTACTTCTGCAGTTCAAACATTAAAACATTTTTACAGGTGGAATTAATGTGAAGGTTTCATATCTGTGTGATCATGTCTGTACTTTTGGTCGTCACTCATTAGGACCCAACATGAAAACACCATCATTTTGTTTTGAAAACATTGCCGTGTAAACACGAAACCTTTCTGACAACAAAAGCCAAATTTATGCATTTCTACTTGAAACGTTGTCCATTAAACCGGGCCTCAGTTAGACTGCAGGTACCTTAAGATACCTAATTACGTAAGATTGTTATTATTGATATGAGCTAACGGCAAACATACTAGCATTGCCCATGTTGTTCAGTAAACAAATGCGGCATTGGCGAAGATATGCGCTCTCCTGTCTGTTCTCGTCTATTTATCTTCAATCCTCAAGGGTGATTTATCATAATCCAAGAACCAATCGATTAGATTTTGACACGTTAACGGCAAACAATTTTTTGGAATAAATCCCAGAAAGCTGCGGAAAGATGTCCCATACATACAAAGTGGATGCGTGAGGTACCTCATGAAGGAGATCAGTGTCTGTTGCCATGGAGACGCACCGGAGCTTGCAGCTATTATCTCGGTAAAGTATCCAGAAACACTGTTGCGAGCACATTGACTTGGGGTAGTGGTTTATCTGTGTGCCCGCGCTCAGTCTTTCACACAGTGATGTTGCCATCTGACAGGCCAGTTCGCAGTGATATGCGCTAACGGCTAACACACGAGCGATGCTAACTCGGTTCAAACGTGGCGAAGGTATGCGCTCTGCCGAGTGCACGCTCTTGCTGTAAAAGCTTCACTTGTATTATGCAGGACTAGGAGAAATAGGTTTAACATCAGCCTTATCCCTTCAGCCACAAATTACCAGTAACAAAATAAAAGCTTTTGTTGCATTGTGTGTCTGGTTGACCGAATAAACTACTAATACTACTTTTATATTGCACTTCCACACCAGAGGGGGCGCTGTGTGGCTCAGTTGAAGTAGAGAGTGAATGTATTTGGGAGTTACCTGTCTGGTGATTAAAGATGCTACAAACACAAGACACAAATCCTGCTTCTGTCTGCGACGGATAAACCAAATACAGCCATAATGATTCACACTGCTCCATACCTGTTCTGCGTAACTTGATTTGAGGTTTCCAGATGATTTCTAGTAGCCTGCGCTGACGATCAATCTCTTCCTTGTACTGGGTAATTGTGTGTTCGGACACCGTGAATATTTCTCCAGCAGCAGCAGTTAGTCGCTGGGCGATCAAGTCTCTCACGGCGTCGAGGGAATCGTCACTTTCGCCATCAGTAACAGTCACTTCAACGACATCCTCCTCTTTAATGTGTGGAGCTTCATGTTCCTCCTGCTGCAGGCTGGAGCTCGTCTTCTGGTGACCGCCGTGTCGCTGTGGACTCTCTGGAGGGAAACAAGACAAAAAGCCACAGATGTGATGGTTGTGAATATTTTACAGTGATGGGTGGATGTGACAGGACAGGCTACATTTAGAATAGAAGCAGAAAGTTTGACAGTAGCTGTGTGATTTATAAATAAACTGATTAAAGCTGCAAGCAGCCTTAAACAGGACCTCGCACTCTGGTCCGTCAGGCTCGGCCAAATCATGGCCTCTGGTCCTTTTAAATATTGATCAAATATAAATTTGGAAGGTTTTGGAAAATGTAGGAGCTTTTATTTTGAAAGCCAACTAAACTCTACTGTAGCTCGTGGCATCTTGGCCACCACCTAACACAACCCTAATTTTGCTGGTTTTTAATGAAGCGTCAGGAGTGGGAAAAACCAGTAGGAAACATTACAAATACAATAGGGTCCTGGCTTTTCGTGCTTGGTCTTTCGGTCTGTTATTTATGCTGCTCCATACACTTACACATACAATTTTTGAAAAAAAAAAAAAGAGCTTGTAGCATATTTTCCACCTCATAACGATGGTACAAAGGCTCCGTCTGTGTGTTGATGTTTCATTAAAGAGTTGTTGATGCCGGAAGTGCGAATCCGATAATATCGTGTCAATAAACCGAACTGCAGCTGCAGTCTCATTTCTGTCTGCGAGCTTCAAAATTAAAGTAACGATCTTCCACGAGTCACATGCACGTGCTCATCCACACTTTTCCATACTTGTTCTGTGGATCTTGATTCTAGGTTTCCGGGTTACTTGCAGCTGACGACCAATCCCCTCATGGTACCGGGCGATAGTTTCTTCAAACACAGTGAATATTTCTTCAGCAGTAGTAGTTAGACGCTCGTCGATAAACTCTCTCAAAGTCTGAACTGAGCTCATTGTTGCTGCAGGAGATGAAATATTCCCTCCGTGAAACATGAAAACACAGCGAAGAGCGCGCTGAGCCCCAAGCAGCCTCCAGAGCTACTTCTTCTATCGCTTTGTTGTTGGAGGATCTTCTTCTTCTTCTTTGGTTCCCGGCAGGCTTGTACGTTGCACTGCGTTATGCTGCCCTCTACCGACCAAATAAGAAATCACTCCACCAACCTGGTACGGGTTTGATTTTGAGAAGCCATCAGCTGATTGGTCAGTGAATTACGTCACTCTCGAGACTCCCGCCTGTGAATCCCTCACTCGGTCGTAAATTGTTATAGCAGCGACAAGCTAAGCAGGGAAAACTCATCCACTCTTCTCTGTGAAAATGGCACCAGAAACCTTTTCATGGACTGCTGCGGAGGTCCAGCTGTTCCTCTCCATTATAGGAGAGGAGGAGGGCCCGCAGGAGCGAGACGGTGCGGTGCGTGACGAAAATATCTTTCGACTTGTGGTCGACAGAATGGCGGCGCATGGCTTCGCACGGACGCCGGCGCAGTGCCGTTCGAAACTGAAGAAACTTCGCAGCGACTACCGCCGGGTGAAGGAGCACAACAGGAGGAGTGGATCCCAACGGAAGCACTGGCGGTGGTACAAAGCCATGGATGCGATTTATGGCCACAGACAGGCGAGTCAGGGACGTGACGGTGGCCTGGACACGGCCACGGGCCTGCTGGAGGGGAATGGTGAGTTTAATGCTCCGAAATGTGCTTACAACCTCTGCTCATTGTAGTAAATAAAACCCGCGTAGTCAGGCAATTACCCGCTAGTTTACTCTGAGCTTTTCTTGTAACAATTGTATTGAAAACGCTGCCAAGTCGTATTTGTTTTGGTTAGCTCCAGCCGCTAATGCGTATAGATGTAAAACACTTAGTTGCCAAATGGCGCCGCCAGTGGCGTGCCTCCCCGTCCGCCATCTTGAGAAGGTCACGCCATCGCAAAACATACAGATCCCAGGCTAGAAAATCCACAAAAACCTTCGAAGTTCGCTTGCAAGTCCACCTATCAATACAAATAATACCTCATTTTAAAGCTGACGGAAAGCTCTATCTCATGGAAACCTCATGGATGAATTATTGGGAGGGGTGTGGTGTTTTTAACATGTGGTTGGTGCTACATTTCAGAACGTGCGAGTCTCGCGGCGGGCCAAAGAGAGTCCTCCGGCTCCTGCGAGGCCCAACGGTCCAGCGCCCCCCTACATGCCGCACCGCAAACCCCGCTGTGCCCGGCATCGTCCCCGCTGCTCCCCGCGCCAACACCGCCACCAGTGGCGTCATCACAGCCTCGTCCCCCGCCAGCGTCTTCTCCTGGGCTGTCCAGCGCTCTGAAGCGTCTCGGAACGGGTAAGAATGGGAATAGAATCCAACTTTATTGTCACTCTGAAGCCAACTTGAAACTAAATACACAACTGTTGTGCAGCATTGTAACGGCTCCTGTCTTGCTCTGTGTTCAGCCAGGAGGACGAGGGACGACACCAACAGTATGGTGCTCGCGTGGCTGCGGGACGTACAGACCGCCGAAAGGACCGTTGAAACGCAAGGCCGGTCGCCGCAGATGCTGGAGCAGGAATCGAGTGCCGCGAGGCAGGATTTCACCACCGAGGGGGAAACTTTGGGGGACAAGTTCCTGCGGGGGGTCGCTATGCTTGTGCAGGCCCTCAGGCAGCAGCGGGACCTGCCCAGCGCACCCAGCCACTGATTTATTTTTGTATGCTATGTAAATATTTTGTCATTTGTGTAAATAGTTTCCTTTTGCTTGTTTCGTGTTTTTACAAATACATCTTTTATTTTACACGCGTGTCTTTGTTCGTTTAATCAACATCAGCACGGGAATATTAACTTTCCGCATCGCACCATTAATACAAGGTTTTGCACTGTGAAACTGACATGACCTCTTTTGTGATGCTGAATATAACTTTAGTAAACTAAAGATTACAAGTGTATTAATTTTATACAACCCAGAGGAGTGGTGGGATTTTAACACAGCTTTCCCAAGAGAATCAGATTTTTCCTGTTTACAACAGTTTTCAAGGAAAGAAACTACCAGACAGATCTACAAATGACTGCCTCATGGCAAGAGTATAACTTACAAGCAAATAATATGTGAACCACCGTCTCTGATTTCCAACACACACAAACAATTCAGATGTTTGCCACTTTTAAAACTGCTCGCCAGACAACAATACCCCACTGTCAGCCGAGTTAATAACATCACCTCTCCACTGCAGCGTCCTGCTCCACTTTTAGCATTTTACTGAAAGATTTACAAAATAAAGATGCTGACCTTTCTGCTCCCGATCCCACTTCTTGAAAAAAATACACATCTGATTTGATGGTTACCAGATTCTCAGCAGCAACAACTCCCAAGTCCCAGTTTTCTCAAAAGCAGAATCATTTGAAATCAAATGTCAATATATTTTTAGTCTTAATGGCTTTCATTGTTTAATATTGTTCATATATATATGTATTTTTTTTTTTACCTCATTTTCAAAGAGAGAAGTGGTTTTTGATTTGTGTATCGACATTTTTGAATATGCCATTTGGCTAAAAGTACAATAAGATTAATGACAGAATTATTTAAAAAAATTCCCACAGGGAAAGCCAGTGAAGCCAAACAATACATTTTAGAAGCAAAGAGAGAAGTGTGGCTCAATACATGTAGAAATTAAGCTACAATTATCTTCCCTTAACTTTGAGTAACGGGTCAAAACCAAAACAGATTCATTATATTCTCAGTGTTCTTCACAGAGCAATTTACATCTGTCTCTTTTTTTGAATAATAAAATAACATTTGATGGGTAAAACCTGTGAATTATTTCAAAAAGATGCTTCTTTTAATTTATCTTATATTTCTTTTGGCAGATTACAAATGTTTATACAGTCAAGATTACTAATAGTTGTTCCAATAGGAATCCACATATGGAACCGAGACATAATGAGCATATATGACGGTTACGATTGCGTGTTGAAGAGAAGCAATGTGACACATTTCTAGTTTGGTTGTATCGATGGCTAATAATGCTGCATTTTGTCCTGCTGAACTTTTAATCAACACAATGACTCCAGCAAGGAGAGCTTCTTTAATATATATACAACCATAGCAAATCAGTTTGTAGGAATTACAATACCATATTTTCAGATCAATTCTTGACATGTCATTAATGATCCATCTGAGTTTAAACAGCTGATGATTAAAAAGTACATTGTGAGTAAATCAGGACGGAGAGGCCGAAGTTTGAAAGCTTTAAAAATGACCAAACAAGTCCTCATCCTCATTAATGTTACACTATCATCGAGTTTTAAGTCACACTGAATATTGGTTTAGGGGCTCAACATATCTTTTCTACTGACATGGGGTTTGTGGTGCTGATCATTCCTCTGATTTGTTTTTATGCTCCGGGCATATAATGTCGACCACATGTGGAAGTCCTTGAGCAATGGCATTAACCTGCTTGCAGACCCTCACGGCTGCGGTCACGGCCTCTCAAAGACCGTCAGCATCCCAGTGCTGAAAAATAGCGTTGCACTGTGGACGTCTGGGAGTGAGCTGGAAACCTATATGCTTCACACACAATCTTTGCAGTATGCACACTTCATGTCAAGTCTTTCATCAAACCACATTCCCAGAAATGTTGCGTTTTTAACTCGGGGTTGCTCCATCTAGTCTGTCCTGAACCTCGGATTCAGACCAAAGAGACAGAAAACATCCAGTCTCCTCGTCGCTCTATTGGTGGTTTGTCACGTTTGTCTTGTTTTAGTCCAAAGCGGCCAGAGGAGGGAAAACAAAAAACACGTGAATGAGCTTGGGGCATATTTTTCAACATTTGGGCATTACATAGTGAATTTCTGCTCCTTTCACTTTATTTCGGGATTGTCTGAATCAAATGCGGGTATTTCTTTTACAATCCAAAATCCTGTACGCATCGAAGCCCCGAGTCCTCACCCTCGGCTTTGTCAGGCAGAAAGGAACACGGTTTCTCACATTTATTAGGTCTCTTGTGGCGCGACAGATGACTTTTAACTGCAACTTCTCCCACATGCTTCACAAAAATACGGCTTCTCACCTGTGTGAGTTCTCAACGGGGACAAACAAATAAAACGATCGACTGAACCTTTTATCACACGTTTTACAGGGATACGGCTTCTCACCTGTGTGAGTTCTCACGTGGACCAAGAACTCACTCCGTCGGTTCTTCTCACTCACAGTTTCTATGTTCTGACATAATTGACGTTTTTCACAGGCAATTCCGCCACACGGTTCCTCACAAAGCAGCTTTTCACCTCCAGCCTGTTTCTCTGACACAGGAACCTCGTCCACACGGTCACCAAGAACTATGCTGAAGTTTGTCAGTTCTGCATTTATAGTCGATTCCGAGTCAAGATGTTCCTCACGCTCCTCGATTTGTGAACGTTCTGATTCCTCTTTAAACTGCTCAAGTCCTGGTTCTTCTAGTTCCTCTTTAAACAGTAGAAGGATTGGTTCTTCTTTGATGTGTGCAGGTTGTGGTTCTTCCTGCTCTAGACAGTCGTTTGTTTCCTGTTTAAGGAGCTGCTCCTCCCCACAGTCACGGTGCTGGTGGAGCTCTGGAGGGACAAGAAAGTACAAGATAAAAAGGTTAGTTCCATTACTTCTACAGTTCCAGAAAAAATTCTAAATAAAAAAATAGGGACTCGGGCAGTAAAATGTCTTTACTTGAATTTTGTTTTCCTTAAGCTGCTCCACAGTTGGTTGATTAACATTTACATTTGATACGCTTTTTTTCGATGGTATTCGCATTTAATTCCTCTCTTAATGACACGTCCTATTAATCGTTACCATGCTACCCCCAATGTTACCTTTTGGACATTTCCCAGAGGCTTTGAAACACAATATACACTTCAGCAAAAATAATGTACATCAACAAAACCTTAGTGTGGCCCCTGAGGACGAGTTTGTGCAACAACAAAACAATTAATATTTTGACTAATTAAAAAAAATGGTTGCAATTGTTTCGAATTTATTTTTATTTTGAATACAACTCAGGGGCCAAAACATAAAAACTCACATGTACCATGACAAATGTAGGACCAGTTGATATTGAACGAACCAAACATGAAATATGTTATGATTATTTAAAAGAACATAACTGAACCAATACAAAGATGTATACAATATAAATACTTATATACACATGTATATACGATGTATACAAAATAGTTATTAAATAAGATTTAATGTACTTTAGGGACCATGTACAGTCCAGTTTCCCCCTGAGTGACCAGACTGGTAAAATATTGCTGTAATAACCTTTAAATTTACACTTCAAACGTGAGGCTACGAGCTTCTGTGGTCGAACGTGTGATCTGTGTGCTACTGGACGCTAGTGTGAGGCGATCCTCCGTCCTCCTGTTGGAACGATCACAATTTAAAAGCCAATAAAAGAGCCAGAGGCCCAGAACTCCTGAAGTGAAGCGTAAAACGACTTGAGGAAAGGTGGAGAACGGCGGGGCAGCAGAAGTGCAGATATGTTCTGGATTGTAAACTTGCATTTAATCGATTTATTTTTACCCGAGTGCAAATCGAGCCTCTCTTCCAAGTCCTCCACTTTAAAGCTCTTTTTCTTCGGGTGCCCCTCGTAACCCGTTGCAGTTTTCTGTGCTCTCCGCTGTCGCTCCAGCTTCTCCCAATCCAGTCCCACTTCTTCCTCCGATGCGTCACTCAGTCCGGCTTTTTGAGGAGTGGGACACCTGGGCACTGCATAGGAGTGGTCCTGGTAGGAAACAAAACAAAAAGAAAGAAGTGTGTGTGTGAGGGGAGCTGCAGAAAGCTCGGGAGAGGTGTTAACATGAGCCCACCCATGATGCTCACAGCTGTCTGGAACATATCGAATACAAGACTCACGTCATTGGGCGGCGAAAGGTCCATTGGCACACTCTGTTCAGCTTCCCTTGACGCTCCAGGCTAAAATATAAGATACACAATACTTAAAAACGACTTGAAAAGGTTTTAGTATCCCACAGTATATGGAGTGTATCGTAATCTTGAAGCATCTCCGTCGTGGTGAAAGTTAAAGATCTGTTAGACAAGAAATCACTCCACATTCTTTACACGTCACTGGTTCTACCTTATTTAACTTAGTGCGGAGGTTTGGGGAACCTTATCATACAAAACAGAGCCATAAGAATTGTACACAATGTTGGCTGCCGTCAACACGCCAATCCACAGTTCCTACAGTGGAAAACTTAAAAATTCACCGACCTTATCAAGTTCAAAAGGAAGTTTAAAGCAAAGACTAACTTGCTGCCGGACAACATTCTTAAAATGCTCAGGGATTGAAAAGTTACAACTTCAGGGGAATTTTACAGTTAAAAAAAACATCATCCATGGTGTAAAATTATGGATTAATTTTTCTACAGAGATTAGATAATTATCAAACTTAATACAGTTTAAAAAAATAAATAAAGAGCTGATTCTGGCAAAGTTACAGAGTTTTACCACGTGGACAAGGGGCTGTAGGCTTTGCTGCTGTTTGATGGTGGAGGGGAAACAATCTGTTTTTAATAAAATCGTCATGGTTTTTGTTCTTTGGGTGTAGAAAAGAACAACAATGAAGTAAATTAAGAAAAATGGAAAACACCCCAAAACATTTGTGTGCGATTTGCAACGATAAAGATGTAAAGGGGTAGTATTAAAAAAGTGATACTTCTCCCCCCCCTTTTGTACATGTTCAGAAATAAATAAACAAGTGCCTAAACATGCGGAAAGAAGTAACGGTAAAAACGTGTCTGGCAAAGCGTCACAGTAACATATGAGACGCCTCTGTTATCGTGTCGAGTTAAAAATGCACCTACTGGCTGCAGATTGAATGGGAAGATGAAAACAGTCGGGACGGCGCCGTCTCTGAGTCTGACAGTCTGACCCGTCCTGTCAAAGTTGTCTGGGGTGAAGTGCTCACTGCAGAGCTTGCAAGACTCGGGAGCAACGAAACCTCTTCTTGACGCCTCTTCCCATTGCGTCCGCAAGTCTGCATCGCTGGGAAACCTTCAAATGTGAGGGAAAAACAAACAAACGAACAGTGAGAGATAATGACTGTCATTATCCTGACATCCTGTTAAACATTTCGTTTATTGCCAAATAACGCCAGCGACTGTGACCAGTATTCTCAATGATCAAATAACGAAAGGTTTTTGTTCAATCTTACTTGTGAAAGGTAATCCCACGTAACTTGTTTTCAATGGTACGGCGGTTTCTGCAACCGAAGGCTGCACAACATACTGGCATAGCTGCTTCCTCTTAGTGGACTCCGGCTGGCTCTGGCAAAGACAGAAACTATTGACATATTAGTAGAAGTCGTCTCTGGTGCTTCCCGACAGTGAGATGACCCATTCAATATGGCGGCGATGCCGCTTCCTTGAGTGGCATTAATACGGTGGCGTAGTCTCCGTGATACGCTGGTATACCCACTAGAAAAGGTCCTGAGTTTGCTTCTCTGAGTTATAAAGAGGGGATTTTTGACTATGGGGTACCCCACGGAAACTACTGAAGAAGCGATTAAGTTGTATGGCGGCCTATCGCCGTGGCTAGTAATCGGAACTCGTTGTAATGATTGCAACTGCAAATTGTAATAACAGGTGATTGGCACAATTAATTATAACTAAAAGTAGCTTAGTGGTGGTTTGAGAGAGGGCAGAAATGGGAAGATAGCGAAATATAAGACAACATTTAAAGCTGGTAGGAGAAATTTAAACATACAAAGTTAAAAGGAAGTCAGAGTAATGCATTTAAATGTTAATAAAGTTCATTCATAAAATTGGTAATTTAAATTTATAAATGACTAACTGATATGATGTATTTGTCACATAATTCTAGCTATTGAAAGGGATTCTTTAGGGATCCACAATAATTACCAGAACGGTGTTGATTTGGGGGGAAGAAAAAAAAAACGCACAAAAATGTTTTGTGTATCATTAATTTTCTTGATCTTCTTAGCCTACCTTTAGACAAAGAGGACTATGAGAGGACACAACCATCTCAACTGGATAGAGCTTTTTCTCAGCTTTAAAATGAAGTATTACTTGTGTTGCTACGTGGATCAGCAAGCGAGCTACAAATGTTTTGTGGATGTGAATTTCCGAGCCTGGAATCTATGTTTAGCACAAGAGAGCGACCGCCCCAAGATGGCGGCGCTGGAGGCACGTCGTAGGCCGTAAAGGGAGGCGTCTCGTGTTTTATATCTATGCTTCTTCGCAGCGGACGATGTAGTTAGTATGACGGGCCACGGGAGGGCGCTGTCGCTTGTTTTTGTAATGAAATCACACAGACGTGTGCCGAAAACACTTCTCTATTAACTTCAACAAAATGGAGAGAACCCGACATTCATATGGACTGATGACGAATCGGATGCTATCAGGGGTGAGTCTCAACTATAAAACTACTGCTATTATTGACAATAAAAATAGAATAGGGACTACAAGTCATAGCACTACGGAAGCCGTCATGTTTGTTTACTGGCGCATGAGGAGAAGGAACTATTTACAATGGTTCAACTTCCACAGCCTCCGTCAGTCCCTGCAGGGGCGGAATCGCGACAATGAAAGAAACGTTCCACCCTGGGAGGCAGTATAAAAACTTCACGGCTGCACTGGTTCCTCGCAATGGTGTCGTGTAAATCGCCCAAAAGTGAAGAAAGTTTTGTGGGTACAGTCGCGTAAACACGGCCGGAGCGTGGTGGTTCTTGCTTGGGACAGTTTTGCAAAACATGCTGCCTGAACTGCAGCTGCAGGCTCGTTTCTGTCTGCGAGCTCCAAAAGAAATGCAACGATCCTCCACGAACTCACGTTCATGTGTTCATACAGACTTTTCCGTACCTGTTCTGTGGAAATGCATGTGAGGTTTCCGGGTTATTTGCACCAGGGTTTTGTTTTGTTTTTCCTGATTAACAATCTCTTCCACACACGGTAAATATTTCTCCAGCAGCAGCTCGTTGATAAACTCTCGCAAAGCCTGACCTGAACTCACTTTGCTGTAGGAAATGAACAGCCTCCGAAGCTGCTTCTTCTCTCGCTTCGTGGAGGATCACAAACAACGTTCAGATTCATACTGACACCTACTGGAAAAGGTGGAGAACTGCAGGTTGGGACTCTATTGCGAATGTATTTCACAACTGAATTTAAAAGATCATCTGTGAAACAAAAGCACATAATGAAATATTCTAAATGAGACGCAATGCCTGGAATTTACGATTGGTTGTAAATTTCCCAGAAAGATGCCAGCAGTGGTTTAGAAAATCATAACCAACTGATCACTGGCAAAGTTAGAACCTTAAGAGATTGTAAAGCTCATTCACACAATTATTCTTTAACAATATGGCAAATTGTATGTGTATCTGGCTTTATCATGAAGTAATAAGTTATAAGTATTAACAGTGTCCCCTGTTTACACCAAATTTAACACATTCCAACAATTTTGACCAGGATGAATGAAACTATCTGCATTAAGGTTAAGACGCCTTAATTTTTATAGTGGACATCAAATACAACGTTCTGTTTTTTTTTTTTTATGGAACTCTGCGAGTCTGTGTTTGGGTCCATCCGCAATCCGTGAATAAAACATTTCAGCTGTTGAAGATAGAAAAAGGAATATGACACGAGTTCCGAATTTCAGCTTGTGATGAACAGCTCAGGACATACCAGCCTTTGTATTACATCACAACATTTTTAGGTGAGTAAAGGTAAAGGAACAAATAATCTTAAAGTAAATAAGTAATCTACTATTCGATTGCATCAGGTCAGTGATTAAGCAGTCCTTTGTTTTGTTGACAACGTGCGTTGGGTCATTGTCCTGCTGCCACAATCATCAGTCACATTATCAATAACCATGAATGAGTCTGTTCCAGAAGCAACCACGCAGCCCAAGCCATGACAGCGCCTCCACCATGCTTCACATATGATCTTGTATTCATGTCATGTTACTTGGAATGTCTCACTTTTATTAAATGTGTTTGGAATAATAATAATAACAATACATACATTTATCAACCGTTCAGAAATTCCAGGCATTAGGTTTCATTCAAGATATTCGATGACATGTTTTCGTCTCACAGATGATGATCATTAACTTCATAGTTGCAAAACACACAGAAGAGTTCCTTCTAAAAGAGCTTCCACAATAACCTGCAGTTCCCCCAGTGTACTGTAGGTGTCAGTATAAATCTGAACGTTATCCGTGATCCTCCACCAAAGCGAGAGAAGAAGCAGCTTTGGAGGCTGGAGCTTGTTCGACTCTTCGCTTTGTTGTCATGTCTCAAGGAGGAAATATTTCGTCTCCTGCAGCAACAATGAGTTCAGTTCAGACTTTTAGAGAGTTTATCAACAAGCGACTCGCTGCTGCTGCTGAAGAAATATTCACTGTGTTTGAACAAACCATCGTCCAGTACGAGGAGGAGATCGTTCGTCAGAGAAAACTGGCTCAAATAGCCCGTAAACCTCAAATCAAGTCCCACAGAACAGGTATGGGAACGTCTCGATGAGCACATGAATGTGACTCGTGGAGGATCGTTACATTACTTTTTGGAGCTCGTAGACAGAAACGAGGCTGCAGCTCATTTTGGTAAAGTTGGCACGACGATATTCACAATTCATCCTTCCGGCATCAACAACTCTTTAATGAAACGTCCCCGACACGCAAACGGAGCCTCTGTACCGTCGCTGTGTTGTAGAAATATGCTACAAGCTCATTTTCTGTCAAAAGTACCTGCCTTTAGAGAAGAAGTGATTTCTATTCGGGAAGTCGGTCATCCGGGTACTCAGTGAGGATAATCCTAGCAACGGTGGCCGCCATATTTGTTTGGGGATAAAACAATAGCTCTCGGGGAAAAAAACTAAATTCTTCTCGTGTTATCAGTGTGCCAAAGAGTGTTTGCATTCATGGGTGTCCAGAAAATGTCAATTAGAATGCATACCGGAAGTTTTTCCATAGTTTCAAAGAAGCCGGAACGCCGGAAACGTGGCTGTATTTTACCGGCAGGGCGGATCAAAGCAACAACTGATCCCCTCGGTGGGTGTCGCCCCACGCAGGGCTGCTCTCCGTCACGCCGTGGACTTTCAGGGTGCTGGTGGGGGTGATCGAGTGATCCTGCGCTTTTGGCCAAATAAAGTGATCAACACAGAGTGTGGACATGATGCATGGGCAAAAGAATTAGCAGCAGGTGCAAAGAGCAGGGCATTCCCACAGTGGGGGTGTGATAGGGACTGGACAATATATAACAATTTAGGAAAGTCCTTATTGTGTATACCATAATGCTCTTCGAGTGCACAGTCAACTAGTGCACTAAATTCTACAGATGGGATGAAAAAAGTGATTTAAAGTTGTATCTAAGCATCCCACAAGTAGATATCTCATCCTGGACATGTCTTGTCTGTATGTCCTGTGGTGCACGGTGGCTCTGCGGGAGTACCCCTCAATTTCCGTTGTACTCCCCGGTACCATGACAAATAAAACTATCTATCTATCTATCTATCTATCTATCTGGACCCATCAAAACTGTCAGCTGGCCTGCTTGCAAGCACTAAAGTAAACAACCGATAACTTGACAACTCCCCAAAACAAGCGCTCAAATCTGGTGTGTACTTTCTCATAATTCTACTGCACTTTTATTCTGTAGTCTGTAGGAGAAACTGAGGAAACGATGTGCTGCAAATGGAATAAGTGATTGACACTCAGTCTGAGCTTACATGCCGATGATGTCACCGAATTCCCACAACAACCGCAGACTACTATAACTTAACATGTGGAAGGTTAACAAGTCGGTAGTTCAACCCAGTTTTTTTTTAAACCCTTTTTAAACCCCTTTTAAGCTGGAACTTTAGAAGTAATGTAACTAAACTTATACTTTCTTGTCCCTCCAGAGCTCCACCAGCACCATGACAGTCGGGAGGAGCAGCTCGTCAAACAGGAAACGAACTACTGTCCAGAGCAGGAAGAACCACAGCTTGTACAGATCAAAGAGGAACCAGAAGAACCAGAGCTTGTACAGATCAAAGAGGAACCAGAAGAACCGGAACTTGTACAGATCAAAGAGGAACAAGAAGAACCAGAACTTCAACCGTTTAAAGAGGACCAAGAGGAACCCGAATCTTCTCGGATTGGGGAGGACGAGGAGCTCCGGAGCAGCCCGGATGGCGAGCAGCTTCTACTGAAGTTTGACAGCGACACCTTCAAAGTTCCTTCTATCGTGGAGCAAATTTACCTGAGTGAACCAGAAGAACTACCAGATACGGAACCCTCCCTCTCTCATGGCTCTGAAGTTCACAATGTGAACAAACATCTTGACTCGGGATCCACTAGAAATGCAGATCTGAAAAATATGTATCTACATTTATTTCATAGTGACCGTGTGGGAAACGTTCCTGTGTCAGAGAAGCAGGCTGAAGGTGAAAAGCTTCTTTTTGAGGAAACGTACGGTGAAATTGTCAGTAAAAAACGTAAATTATGTCAGAACGTAGAAACTGTGACTGAGAAGAAGATACTTTGTGCAATGTGTGGCGAAAGTTACAACCGACAGAGTGAGTTGTTGGTCCACATGAGAACTCACACAGGTGAGAAGCCGTATTCCTGTGAAACGTGTGGGAAAAGTTTCAGTCAGCACAAAAATATGCTGGTCCACATGCTGACTCACACAGGTGAGAAGCCGTACTCCTGTGAAATATGTGGGAAAAGTTTCAGCGTACGCTGTAACTTGTTGCGCCACATGAGGACTCACACAGACGAGAAGCCGTATTCTTGCGAAACGTGCGGGAGAAGTTTCAGTCAGCAGAGTCATTTGTTACGCCACATGAGAACTCACACAGGTGAGAAGCCGTATTCTTGTGAAACATGCGGGAAAAGTTTCAGTCAGCACAGTAATTTGCTGGTCCACATGAGAACGCACAAATAGATGAGGTCATGAACGATGGTCTCATCGGGTCATCCGCTTGAGCCCCAAATCAGAAGGCATCGTCCAGTTTAAAGGAAACGATGCCGATTTAAACACGGTTGAGACTCTGCTTGAAAAAATTCTTTGTTTCTGGTTTGTCACAATAATGAGAAGATTTAAAAATAAAATTGGTTTTCATTTGTGTTGAACTACACAGAGGCTGACAAAAGGGTCCCTTGGTGGTTGTTCTCTATGATTCATTCTGCAATCAATTTTATTTCTAATGTGTCGAAGACTGCTTTTTTTGTGTGTGTGTTTTGATAAATGTGACATAAAAAATTTGTTTGACCAGATGTGAACTTTGGGGGAAAAAATTGAAGTAAAGTGATCTGAATCCAATGGGTGTGGTTATTCACAGTTTTTTTTATTTAATGAATGAGTTGCAATTTAACTCAAAACTCTTTTTATGCGAGTTTGGAAAAAAATATTTCTTGAATATGGACTGGGATATATTGTAAGTAACAATTACTCAATTTCCGTGTGGAAATTGTTACCTAGCTTATTTCAAGTATACTTGAAGCCTCTCACCTTTATTAAATGTGTTTGGAATTGAGTGGCATTCATCAAATTAAGTTAACCGGAAATGTGAAAGTACATTTTAGATTCATCGTGAATTATTATCATTACCACCACCACTGTGTTATTATCATCATAAATCCAAACAACCGATCAGAAAATCCAGGCACTAGGTTTCATTCAGGATGTTTGATTACATGCTTTTTGTCTCACAGATGATGATCATTAAATTCATAGTTGTAAAACAGCGGTTCATTCGTCAAAGGAGCTCAAAGTATAACCTGCAGTTCCGCCTGTGTACTGTAGGTGTCAGTACAAATATGAACGTTGTTGGTTATCCTCCAAAAAAACGAGAGAAGAAGCAGTTTTGGAGGCTGTTTGGAGCTTCTTGTACTTCACTGTCTGGTCATGTCTCAAAGAGGAAATATTTCATCTCCTGGAGCAACAATGAGTTCAACTCAGACCTTGAGAGAGTTTATCAACGAGCGACTCGCTGCTGCTGCTGGAGAAATATTCTCCGTGTTTCAACAAACTATCGTCCAGTTCGAGGAGGAGATTGTTCGTCAGGGAAAACTGTTTCGAATAGCCCGAAAACCTCAAATCAAGTTCCACAGAGCAGGTATGGAAACGTCTGGATGAGCACATGGATGTGACTGGTGGAGGATCGTTACATTTCTTTTGGAGCTCGCAGACAGAAACGAGGCTGCAGCTGCAGCTCACTTTGGTAAAGTTGGCACGATATTCATAGATCCGGACTTCCGGCATCAACAACTCTTTAATGAAACATCAACACACAAACGGAACCTCTGTACGATCGTTGTGAGATAGAAAATATACTACAAACTCATTATTTTTTACCAAAAGCATCTGTCTTTGGAGCGACAGAAATAACATTGATCTCTATGTGCAGCAGCTCTATAATAGCAGCGCTCAGGGACCGTCTGCAAATTACAACACCAATATCGAATATCGTCACTGGTGTTCACTACAGTGTCACAAAACTCACTGCAGCCTTCATTTATCTCCTGCTGATCAGACTACAACATTTGGTTTGAGATATACATGGCTTTTTCATAATCAAATAGCTTTTTTTTATTAGAAATAATATATAATAACTTAAATTTAATATACTGTAGACTAAAGAAACTGTCCAAACACCAAATGAGTCCTGCTGATCATACGACAGCTATTACTTTGACAAAGAAAGCCGTTCGTGTGTTGAAGACCTTTTCATTAAAGAATTGTTGATGCCAGGAGTCTGGATCTCTGAATATTGTGCCAACTTTTACCAAACTCTTGTTCAAAGTGAAATCACAGGAGTGATTTTCAAGCAGAAACCTTCAGCATTAAAAAGCATCTGTATGAGAAACAGAGTAAAAGGTGTTTGTGCTGTTTGCAAATGGAAGAAGAGATTTATTGACTCTCGTCTGAGCTGACATGCTGAATTTACTGTGGTTTGTTCAGCTTTTATGGTACTAACCCCCAAAAAATCCCAACAGCTGAACCTGCCCCACCATGTAAATGAGAGCTCTATTCATAACTGTAAATACATCTCGAAATATTGATTTTTGTTTGCAGTAAATGGCAGTCAAGCAGCCATCTGTACGTGATCCAATGTGATGTCCAGCCCAATGCTCTGTCGTAAGCTGGTCAAAGTGGAAGCTATGATCTCTGCTGTTTCACCATCCCAAACTCACTCTCTCCAAAGAAAGGTGACACAATTGTGTTCAGTTTAACACTGAAGTAGCGGAGTACCACACTCAGCTGCATGAAAGATGTTATATCTGTGCGTTTATCTATTACAAGAGAATATTGAGAAAATCCAATTTCACTCAGCAGGTCTCTGAACATGCATGAGACACACCAACAGAACAAATCGGAGGCGGGGCACATGACCGAGTCCTTTAAACCCAAATAATAAAGCTCATCATAACGTCATTCTACAACACACACATGGTGGGGGCAGGGCTTAAAGCTTCTGCACCACGGAGAGCAAGGACGTCATTTTGAAGTCCATTAAACGGACGTGAAGTATAATAAACCAAGAGAACAACAAAAACATGAGGCTTCGTGGCCCCTAAATAACAAAACAAGACAAATTGAAAGCAGTTCAGCACCACGGACAACGAACACATAATTTTGACAGCTACTTTGACTATTTTAACTATTAAGTACTACGGGCCTACTCACCACTATTTGAAGGACGTACGACGAGCTTTGTGCTCCACAAACTCGTCCACGATGCTCTGGATGTCCATTTTCTTTGCTCTCTCATTCTCTATGGACAACATGACAAGTCCACTCAGTGTCTCCTGTCCCACTGAGCTCCTCAAGTGGTTTTTAATGAGTTTTAACTTGGAGAATGAGGCTCAGAGGTTGCTATGGTGACGGGAAAAGTCCAAAGTGAAAGGAGGGGCGGTGCAAACCTCACTGAATGTCGACGTTACTGCTGGCTGGTTGACAAGGAGCATTTTTGCCAGATCTGCAACAGATTACCTGTCCTGTCTCATCCATCCATCACTGAAAATATTCACATCCATCACATCAGTGGCCTTTTGTCTTGTTTCCCTCCAGAGCGTTCACAGCGACACGTCGGTCACCAGAAGACGAGCTCCAGCCTGCAGCAGGAGGAACATGAAGCTCCACACATTAAAGAGGAGGATGTCGTTGAAGTGACTGTTGCTGATGGCGAAAGTGTCGATTCCCTCGACGCCGTGAGAGACTTGACCACCCAGCGACTAACTGCTGCTGCTGGAGAAATATTCACCCTGTTTGAACCAACCATCGTCCAGTACGAGGAGGAGATTGATCGTCAGCACAAGCTGCTGGAAATCATCTGGAAACCTCAAATCAAGTTACACAGAACAGGTATGGAACAGTGTGAATGAACGGATGAATGTGACTGGTGGAGGATCTCCATGGTTCTGACTGTGTTTGGTTTATCCATCGCAGACAGACGCAGGATTTGTGTCTGTCGTGTTTTTAGTATCTTTAATCTTTAATGTAACTCTAAATACACTCACTCTTCTTCTCCACTCTCTACTGTAGCGTAATCACAGCAACATCACAACATTACACTTCTGTAAACATCTCCCTTCGCTAAGCAAACATTCCCTCTCAACTGTAAATTGTCGCAGAACTTTATCAATGTACATTCAACTCTAATTATTTTCTGCTTTTGAACTCTGACAAAACAGAAGTTATTATATTTGTCCCCGAAACATCTGAGAAAGTATCTCAAGATATAGTAAGACTGAATGGACTGTGGAATCAGCTCCCAGTTTCAGTGAGGGAGGCTGACATGGTCTCTGCTTTTAAGGCCAGATTCAAGGCTTTTCTTCTTACCAAAGCTTACAGTTGGTCGCACAGACTGGAAACCTTCACAGTAATTCCATCCATGAACGTTGTTCAAATTGCTCACATTACAGTTTTCAATTGAAATGCTTGAGTCAGTTTAGTTTCTTTTAACTGGAACAGTAGAAGTAATGCAACGAACCTACTATTTTGTACTTTTTTTGTCCTTCCAGAACTCCACCAGCTCCATGACCGTAGAGAGGAGCAGCTCTTGATACGGGAAATAAACTACTGTATAAAACCAGAACCTCTGCAGATCAAAGTGGAACCAGAAGAACCAGGACTTCTGCAGTTTAAAGAAGAACGAGAGGAAGTCGGTAGCAGCCAGGAGGGAGAGCAGCTTCTACTGAAGTCTGAAGGTGGTTCCTTTAGGGTTCCTTCTATTGAGGAGCAAAGTTCCCTGAGTGAATCCGTAGCACCGGACACTGAACAGTTCCTCTCTCAGGACTCTGAAGTTCACGATGTGAACAAACATCTTGAAACAGAATCCACTATAAATGCAGAACTGAAAAAATTCAGCATAGTTCTCGGTGACCGTGTGGACGAGGTTCCTGTGTCAGAGAAACAGGCTGAAGGTGAAAAGCTTCTTTATCAGGAAACACGTGGTGGAATTGGTCCTAAAAAACCTAAATTATGTCGGAGCTTAGGAACTGTCACTGATAAGAAGAAGATAGTTTGTAAACTCTGCGGTGAACGTCACACCCAACGGAGGCAATTGTGTTTCCACAGAGGCACTCACACACGTGTGAAGCCGTATGCTTGTGGAACATGTGATAAAAGGTTCCATCATCCAAGTCATTTGTTACGCCACATAAGAACTCACACAGGTGAGAAGCCGTATTCATGTGGAACATGTGGGAAAAGGTTCAGTGTGCAGAGTCAATTGTTACGCCACATGAGAACTCACACAGGTGAGAAGCCGTATTCATGTGAAACATGTGGGAAAAGTTACAGTCAGAACAGTCATTTGTCGGCCCACATGAGAACTCACACAGGTGAGAAGCCTTATTCATGTGGAACATGTGATAAAAGGTTCCCTCAACCAAGTCATTTGTTACGCCACATGAGAACTCACACGGGTGAGAAGCCATATTCATGTGAAACATGTGGGAGAAGCTTCAGTGCTCGGTCTGCTTTTATCTACCACACGAGAACTCACATGGGTGAGAAGCCGTATTCATGTGGAACATGTGGGAGAATCTTCAGTGCTTGGTCTGCTTTTGTCTACCACATGAGAACTCACACGGGTGAGAAGCCGTATTCATGTGGAACATGTGGGAAAAGTTTCAGTGTGCATAGTCAATTGTTACGCCACATGAGAACTCACACGGGTGAGAAGCCGTATTCATGTGAAACATGTGGGAGACGCTTCAGTCGACCAAGTAGTTTGTTTGACCACATGAGAACTCACACGGGTGAGAAGCCGTATTCATGTGAAACATGTGGGAGACGCTTCAGTCGACCAAGTAGTTTGTTACGCCACACGAGAACTCACATGGGTGAGAAGCCTTATCCTTGTGAAACATGTGGGAAATGTTTCAGTACAAAGAGTCAGTTGTTGGTCCACATGAGAACTCACACGGGTGAGAAGCCGTATAGTTGTGAAATATGTGGGAATAGGTTCGGTAGACGTGATACTTTCTCGCGCCACGTGAAAGCTCACAAAGAGAGGAAGTCATGAACGTCTCGACGGGAGTTCTCATTCGGGAATTCCAGCTTGAGCCCAAAATCGCGAGTCGCAAATGATCGTTCTCGCGGGCGGGGCGAGAGGACGTGGTGTCGTGAGCAATGTATTCTGGGGAATAAAGAAACAAAGCCAACTGCTGAAAGAAAAAGTTGGAAAATATCTTGTGGGCAGACGTGGAGCACTGAGGAAGAAGTAGGGAGAAAGGCGTCACCCCCCCTCAAGTGAACCGAGTCCCGGACTGTCTGAATGTGAAACACAGTTTGATGCTCTGCTTCAGGGAAATTCTTGGTTTCTGGATTTCAAAAATGTGAAGATTTAAATAACTTTGATTTGTATTTGTATTTGTGGTTTGTATTTTATTATTTGTTTTGAATAATGTGACATTAAAAATCTTGAATGGGCAGATGTGAACTGTGAGGAAATGGAACTAGAATGTTGATATAAATCTAACTGGTTTTGATAATCACTGTTTGCTTCTTAGTTTTTGTTATTGAACTTTTTATTTGAAAAACAAGAACGCAGATTATGCATGTTGATCACACTTTAGTGTACGTGTCATTTACACTTGGCCCGAATGAAAGATTACTGAAAGGTGAAATATATAAATTAAATTAAATAATTGAATAAAAAGTTTAAAAAAAAAAGAAAATCTTGCACACAAATATATGCACTTGCAATAACAATCTTAATAATTATAAAAGTATTCATGATAGAAACAAAGACAAACAATAATGACTATAACAACAGGTTTGCCCAACATTAGATGCACGTCTCCCATATTTTTTTCCCCTGTGATCAGCGCCTGAATTAAAAATAAAATAAAACCAATTTAACAAAATGTAGCATGTGGCACTGATAATAGTAAATACCAAAGACATAGCTTGCTGCATACACATGATATAACATACTTGCTATCATTAAAATATAATACACATATTTCAGTGCCCTTATAGTTTCTGGTGTTAATCCACGGGCTGTACAGTAAAATATAGAGGACTCGCAATGGGATTGGTCTGAAAACCAGCAGATGGCAGCCATACGCCAGAGGAATCCACAGACAGGAGTCAGTATGTGGGTGATAATATTAATAATACTGATTCTGCAATGGAATGCAAGGAGCTTAGTAGCAAATGGGCAGGCTTTCAAGCAGTTCATAACAACAAGGGAAGGGAAGAAAAATCAGACATATGCATACAGGAGACTTGGCTGAAGCCTAATCTAGATTGTGTGATTCATGGATATGTCTTTGAGAGAAGGGATAGAAGAGAGGGGGCCGGGGGAGGGTGTGGCACGTTTATTCAACAGGGGATTCCTTACAGGGTGTTGGGTGTGGGGAATGAACAGGAGTATATTATAACAGAAACATGGGGGAATAATAAGAAGGTCATTGTTATTAATTATTATAACCCATGTAATAACAATGGGCAGGTAATAGAGGACTTGTTAGAGGAGGGTAATCGGGTATATCTGAATCCATCCATCCATCCGTTCGACTAACGGCCGGACCCTCCTCTCCAGTACCCTGGAATAGACTTTCCCGGAGAGGCTGAGGAGTGTGATCCCTCTGTAGTTGGAACACACCAGAGGGACCACCACCCCAGTCTGCCAGTCCAGAGGGACTGTCCCCGTCCGCCACGCGATGTTGCAGAGACGAGTCAGCCATGACAGTCCCTGCACATCCAGAGACTTAAGGAGCTCTGGGCGAATCTCATCCACTCCCGGTGCCTTACCACCGAGGAGCTTCGCAACAACCTTGGTGACTTCAGCTTGGGTAATGGACGAGTCCACCTCTGAGAACCCAGCCTCTACTTCCTCAATGGAAGACGTGGTGGTGGGATTGAGGAGGTCCTTGAAGTATTCCTTCCACCGCCCAACGACATCCCCAGTTGAGATCAACAGCTCCCCACATCCACTATAAACAGTGTTGGTGGAGAACTGCTTCCCCCGCCTAAGGCGCCGGACGGTTTGCCAGAATTTCTTCGGGGCCGACCGAAAGTCCTCATCCATGGCCTCTCCGAACTCCTCCCAGGCCCAAGTTTTTGCTTCCACCACAGCCCGGGCTGCGGCTCGCTTGGCCTGCCGGTACCTGTCGACTGCCTTGGGAGTCCTATGAGCTAACGGTGCCCAATAGGACTCCTTCAGCTTGACAGCATCCCTTACTTCCGGTTTCCACCACCGGGTTCGGGCGTTGCCACCACGGCAGGCGCCAGAGACCCTGCGGCCACAGCTCCGAGCCGCAGCTTCGACAATGGAAGTGGAGAACATGGTCCACTCGGACTCAATGTCTCCAGCCTCCTTTGGGATCTGTGAGAAGCTCTCCCGGAGGTGGGAGTTGAAAACTGCGTGGATGGAGGGCTCGGCCAGATGTTCCCAACAGACCCTCATAGCACGTTTGGGCTTGCCGAGTCTGTCCGGCCTCCTCCCTGTCCAGCGCATCCAACTCACCACCAAGTGGTGATCAGTTGACAGCTCTGCCCCTCCCTTTACCCGAATGTCCAAGACACGCGGCTGGAGATCAGATGACACGACCACAAAGTCTATCATTGACCTCCGGCCTACGGTGTCCTGGTGCCACGTGCACTTCTGGACACCCCTGTGCTCAAACACAGTGTCCATTATGGACAAACTGTGACTGGCACAGAAGT